>NC_022019.1:31161260-31193726 GCF_000317375.1 Microtus ochrogaster
GAGAGAGAGAGAGAGAGAGAGAGAGAGAGAGAGAGAGAGAGAGAGAGAGAGAGAGAGAGAGAGAGACACGCAGGCTAGTATATATATATGCAGTGCCTGTTTGGACCCCAGGACCTTCAACGGTGTCAAGCACAGCTGCTAATAAATGAGAGAGAAATGAGCCTCCAGCCATCTTCTTTGCATGCTACTGAAGGAATGCTTTTAAGTAAATGATAATTTGCCTTGATTAATATCTGATTGATATATCTTTATTGATAACTGAAAGCTATATTCACAGTCACTGAAGGCATTGGTAATTACTGTGAACATGGAAAAAAATAAGGATAAAGATCAAAGTTGCCTTCAGTACTCAAAAGAAGAAGATGTGGAAGGTGAAAGGGCCTGGTATCAACCTTGAACGGAGAACCAGGTTGAGATTTGGCGGGGTTTCAGCTTGAGAACGAGCCTCAGAAAATGTGAAGCTGTCTCCAGTCAGTATGGACTCTTCTGTGAGGTGGGCTGGCCCTCAGCAGCAGGCTCTTTGGTCTTGCCCGACTCACCATTGACGAAGATGAAACTCCTTCCTGAGAAAAGACAGCCTGGATGGCCTTTTACTGGAAGAATCCCGAGTCAATTGAAGCTGAATTTAGGGCGTCTTCTCCCAACCCTAGCATGTGAACAGAAAGAACAGCCTAGATCATACATGAATCAGCTCTCTCTCTCGCATTCGTAAATATTTCTACAGGGAAACTTCGGTAGTGTACAACCAGGGAGAAGAGATTGCTCCGCTCTGCACATTCCGAGCTCAAAGCAGCGGGACCTTGTAATGACTTTGTTTCCTTAACAAATACTGAAAGATAAGTTGAGAAGACATAACACAACTCATCCTTCAACAATCAAACAAACAAATAGAACCGCTTTAAGCCTCATGCTGCTTTGCCTTTAGACAGCACACTAAAATATATGATTCTAGACCATTGTAGCCTGCCCTGCAATAGAAATCAGTTTACCCTCTCTTGTAGTTAAAAATGCTGGGCTGCCAAGAAGGTTAACTTTTTCCCACAAGGTTTGTGTGCGCTTAACACTAAAGAGATACGGTTTGTTCTGTCGACACGCTGCATCTGTTTACTTGCTCATGACAAGCAAGGTCCCTCAAAGTATCATGTCTGCCTCAAACCACCAATATTTCTGTGAGTCAGGAAGAGGTTAAATGCATTTGGGTTTCTAAATAGTGAAGGTGTTTAATCCTAACAAATGATTACTACCTTCTCGTGCTCGTTACTCGGGGTGGGGGGACGGAGCCTTAGAGAGACAGAACTTAGAGAAACAGAACTTTAGAGAAACAGAAATGTTTGATAATTAGAAACCAGGTAAATTTAGCCAACAATGTGGTTTTGCTTAGCCTCAGACTCTTCTATGATTCCCCAAAGTTAATTATTATCATCACTTTGACTAAAGACAATCAGAGTCTTAAGGCATTTGAAAACTACTTTTGCTTGATAATGGATTAATACTTTGAGACTGTCAAACCCTAACGTGACTTTAAGAGTTACAAAATGTATTATTGGGTAGGGCTGATATGACATTAATTGAATAGGAAACTCTTGTTTATGTATTTTATAATAATCCATTACCTTGTGTTAGAATTTGCTGGATGTTGGCTTTCATGGATAAATTCTCTGTTGATTTTAATTGGCTAATGGTACTTTATATCACTTATAGCTGAGCATTTAACAATATGTTGAGAAATGTACTCAAATGTTGCTATCTTAGAGAGTGTTCTTGGTTTTTAATCTGCCTGTGGTACATACCGTTGCTCTGTAAAACACGCATGAAGTACTTAGCACAGAGATTGACCTATAGACAATGCTCAGTAAATGCCTGCTTTTAGATTGCCTTTAATAATTATAGCGTAATTGACAAGATTGTGGTGCTTTAGAAAATTATTGGACACTTCCCTTCATGACTGTTATTTTGGGTGTAAATTCAACTTGTTAGCAGTTGAGATCCACCACAAACAAGGCACTACATCTGATTTTATCCAAGAGAAAAGAAAAAGTAAAAAAGGTAAGGTTTATTGTATTATGTCAATAAGATTCTCTTCTTAGAATAAGAGATATCAGCTGTTCTTTTGGGAATACACAGATACATTAAATTTTGGAAAGGTTATTTTATCATACATTTTTAACATAGAAAAAAATATCAGATTGAGCTGAGGGCATGGGTGGAGGACAGAAGTCTACGTCATCTTAGGCATATTTGGACTTATGGTTACTACTGGTAAACCAGATGGTAGAGTTTGAGTTGGATCGGTCTGGTTGGGAAATGTGATGTTGGGGGCGGATGGAAGAGATAATGAGTTAGGTAAACATCCCCAAGAGAAATTGGAGGAATCCCATGGCAAACTTCGTAGTGACAGAAAACAGCGCTGTCCCCTGATTTCTGAATATAATTAAAACTGAAGAGTTGGATTCCAAAGTCAAACTCTGGGGATTTTAGGCTCACTCAGTCTCTTGTTATGGGACCTTGGGTTATCAGTCCCTTGCTCTGTGTCTGTTTCCTTTCTGGGAAAGGAGAATGGCAAGAGTGTTATAACTTACATTATAATCTAGGCATTAGCCACCTATGTGGTGTCCGTAGAAAAGAGTTAGGAAGTCATATATACGGTTAGCCATTATGGTCTCTCGGGACTTGTCATATGCAGACAGCCTGTACCGGGTAAAGGTAAGATAGAAGCTATGCTCTTCTTTTGGAATCTAAATAATACAGAAGTTAACAGATAAACTGTAATACAAAAAAAATGGCTGTAGAAGATAAAAAGTAAACGTTGATTCATCTGGTACTAGGGACACTCAGCGGGTACTTAGTTAAATGGAAAAGTGAAGTATTTTCCCCCAAGCATACTGTTTTTTTTCTAATGGGAAATTAATGAAACAGCAATAAAATGTTTAAACATACACAATTAAATTCATACATGAAAAAGTCCTGCAGTGAAATTGAATTAGTTGCCTGTGGCACATAAATATTTTTAGTTCACTGCTATTATTAATATCTACCCATGCTTTTATTGGTAAGTACTGTCGTTTGTTTTAAGAACCCTTCATCTAGCACTGTGGATTTATGTTGGGCTGTGCGTTCGAATTTCTTTATAATCACAGGATGTCACGAATGTCAATCACCTTGACTTCCCTGGTATTTATTCATTAGATTTACAGAGCATTCTTCCAAAGAATTCAAGACTCTGGGTGTGTAGTTACAAACCTGTCTGATGGACCACAATTAGAAGCCTGCAGGATTTTTGCAGTTTATGTCTATAGCGAAAGCCGATGTAGGAAGAAGAGCAAACTCCGCCTTAAACAGTTAGATTGTAATGTGCAGATGGCAGTCTGAGGAGAAGACTTCTGTATTTCAGTAAAGAGCATGCGAGGGAGGAGACAACAGAGTGGTGGTGTGGACTGTCAGTTTCGACAGAGGAGAAGAAAGACCGAAGTGACCGAGGTGAATGAACCCAAAGAGAACTGAACCAGAAGGAGGCAACGCTGGGAGAAGACAGAACTTGGTTATGCATGCAGTGGCTCAGTCTCCTTTGTGTGTTTGAAAGATGCTTTCGGCCACCCGACAGGCTGTCTGTTTTGGAGAAGAAGTATATTGAATGTTGCTGCTATGTATTTGCTAATAAATGCCATCTCTTTTGTGGCATGTTGTAGTCTTTTTCTGGTTTTATTAGTGGCACCAATTGGGATTTTAAAGGCATATGTCATAGAGGGATAAGAGAACAGACATTGGATCTCCAGGTGCCTTTTAATAAGAAAGGGAGACCATCAGTCCAACTGGATAGGAAGAAGCAATGGGGAAGACTGATGTAGTTATTGTATCTATTGTATGCTGGTGGCTAACAGGAGATACTGTCTCAGTTGGGGAAACCCAAGAAGAGGTATGTTGATAAGAACTGTTTGTAGAAATCTCCTTCAGCTGCAACTGTGGACCTAATTGAGGCAGAGAGAAAGAAAGAGTTGGGAGGATATGTTCTGACTACTTTCTCTTCTTAACTGTCTGTCTGTTTCCATTGTCTTCCACTGAGTGACCCTTTGGAAGCTAAAAGGCAGGGAACTAGTTAGTTGATCTATTTCATGGATTCCAGTGAGACAGAGCAGGATGGAAGTAAGCTCTGAGTTGCAGGGATGGAACGGCTGAATCTGGAGGGCGACTGACACAGTGCCAAATAATGGGAGGCTTCTTCACCATTTTATGGATGCCCCTGTTCTTGTCAACAAATGACAGGAGGAACAGAAAACTGTATTGCAGAAGATTCTTCTCTGCACAGAATGCAGTATTGACCTAAAGAACGGTGAAAGTAGAAAAAGATTCTTCCAGAAAGGAAAGTCACTACAGGGACATTGGCTGCATCAAAAACATCATGCTATTTTGGATATTTGTCACCAGAATGCACCTGAGCCAGCTGAGTAATAGTGACAGATTTGGGCTGTTAGATCCGTGTTAGGGTGCACAGTAGACGATGCATATTTTATATCACATCTATGTGCAGCATCTTATATATTTGGAGTTATAGAGCAATATTAGTTAAAGCGTGATAAGCGGTGTGCCAAAGTGACTGTAGTCTGCGAAATCGTGTTTATGAGATTGAATGCTCACTGTTGCTTAGACCGTGTCACAAACATTAAGAATCTTCAGAGTAACATTTATGAGCAATATTTCTATGAAACTCTAGAGAGAGAAAGAGAGAGAGAGAAGGGGAAGGGGAGGAAAAGAGGAAGAAGCGGAGGAAAAGAGAGAGAAGTAGAAATAGTATCATTTGAAATTATCTAAATGTATTTACTTTTAATTTCGAAAGACTTTTGAAATATAGCTATATGTATTTGCAGAAGGCTTGGTATTCTTTAAAGTATACATGCCAGATATTTCTATGCAGAATATTGTAACGTATTTATATTTATGTGGGAGTAGCTATGGGTAAAGTCCAAAACACTTGGAGGTGTCCCGTGAAATGGGACAAAAGATGCTTGAGGGAAGGAAGAGAGTTGAGGAGGGTCATGTGACATGAAGGGTGAAAAGGTGAATACTGGGGGTGGGAGGGCACCTACAGGGATGGAGCTGGGCATATGATCGAGTGTGTGTGTGTGTGTGTGTGTGTGTGTGTATGTGAGTGCATTGAGCGTGTTGAGTGTGTGAGTATGTGTGAGTGGAGTGTATGTGAGTATGTGATTATGTGTGAGTGTGTGTGGGTGTATGAGTGTGTATGTGAGTGCATTGAGCGTGTTGAGTGTGTGAGTATGTGTGAGTGAGTGTATGTGAGTATGTGATTACGTGTGAGTGTGTGTGGGTGTATGAGTGTGTATGTGAGTGCATTGAGCGTGTTTGAGTGTGTGTGAGTGTGTGATATCAACTAAAGCTAACTAAGTAATAAATGCGATTAAGGAAACCTGTTACTTTGTATTCTAATTAAAAAATAAAATTATCCTAGCATTAAATGCTGGAAGGTTTTTAAATAAAATTAGTAGGTACAAGAAACAAACAAGCATATAGTCACTGCTTTGCTCCTGAGAGTCAGATGCTGTGAGTTAACTGTTGCTGTTTATAGGTGGCAAAGCAATACCCATTGAAATAGCCACACATCCCCACTGGGACCCATGTTGTTCTCCTACCCACAGAATGGGATGATGGGTCGTCCGTGGAGAGCGGATCTATTATTCCTCTGTTTCCCCATCCCCTTGTGTTCTCTCTAGTTCATTGCTTCAGGACGCAGCCAAGTCTGAGCAAATGGAAATAAGATCGTGCTCAGGCCTTTGTCACTGTGTGAAGCTTCTGATCGTGGTAGAATTGCCTTGGGAAGCGGCTTGTGCTGGCTAAGTACCTTGTTGAACTGGATTTAAGTCCAGCTATTTAAAAGGTCTGAGGGGTTGAGGGGCGGGGGGAGTGGAGCAGGAAAGTACTGAAAGAGGCTACTGGAAATGGGGGAGCATCTTGGGGTTAGGAAATCTCCCAGGAATCTATAAGGATGATCCCAACTAAGACCGGCAGATTCTAGCAATAGCAGATACATAACCTGAACTGGCCATCTCCTGTAACCAGACTGGATGCCTAGCCCAATGATAGCCAGAGAGGCCTCATCCAGCAACTGATGGAAACAGATGTGGAGACCCACAGCCAAATATTATGTGAAGGTCAGGGAATCTTGGGCAAGAGAGGGAGGAAGGATTGTGGGAGCCGGAGGGGTCAGGGATATACAAGAAAACCCACAGAATCAACTAACCTGAGCTCATAGGGGAGCCTGCATGGCACTGACCCAGGCCCTCTGCATGTATGTGACAGTTGTGCAGCTTGGTCTTCTTGCGGGACTCCTAGTAATGGGAGTAGGTTGCTGTCTCTGACACTTTCATGGACTTTTGGGACACTGTACCTCATTGTGGATTGCCTTGCCCAGCCTTAATACATGGGGAAGTGCTTAGTCTTACTGCATCACTGCATCTTGATATGCCATGTTTTCTTGATACTCAACGGGAGACCTGCCCTTTCCTGAACAGAATCAGAGAGGGAGTGGATTGGGAGGTGGGAACAGAGGGGGCTAAGGGGAGTAACTTGGAGGAGTGAAGGGAGGGAAAACTAAGGCCCAGGTGTAAAATATAAATATAAATAAATATTTAAAAATCTGAGCAAGGTGCTGGGGTCTGTTTCTTCCTCACATAGCCTCACTGTTTCTTATTAAACTGTCCACACACAATGAAAGAGGTGAATTAGCGGTTATCTCATTTTTAATACTTTGATTATGATTTCTCTATCGCTGTTTCCCATGGTGTATATAAAAGTCATTTGGGTAGGAAAACTTTTAACAACCCGGAGAAATTTAGGTGCATTGGCAGTATTGCGTTTATTTATTAACCTCAAATATTTGCGACTATCAAGGTACATTGTTTGTGTCTTGCATTTAGGCTGAAGCCTAAAACACTGCTGCAGATAAATCTCTTTGCTTTGAAGGTTTTATTCTCCAAGTTCCTTATGTGTGCTATAAAGAATAATTAATATAATGAAAAAATCAATATTTTATATAAATTATTTAAGCTTTACTACCGTTGTAATTTTCTCTTCAACACCTATTGATCTGTAACAATTCATTTGTTAATTTCTCTCTGCTAAGATATTCATTGTGTTAGGTCTGTAGTAGTGCTGGCCCTGCACTTTCACAAGCAAGTCATGGATTATTAATGATACATGGAACTAGTTAACTTACTGTGAGTGGCCTGAGATGGAAACAGGCTGTGGGAAGCTTGGAGAGGCTTTCCTGTAGGAGGTGCGTATTGGCCCATGACTGCTAGTATTTAAAGTGTATATGTGTGCAAGTTATTAACTAGTAAATATAGCATAGTAAGTATGTTGTTTGCTGGGTCAGAATATCTTTCCCTCCCTCCCTCCCTCCCTTCCTTCCTTCCTTTCTTTTTTCTGGTCCTGGGGCTAGAACCCATGGCCTTTCCCATGCTGGACATAGTGCTTGGTGACCGAGTTGTGCCACCAGCTCTTGCCCTTCTTATCGCTCCCTTCCTTCCTCCCATATTTTGCTCACTCTCTCTTCTCCCTTTTCTCCCTTAAATTTAAAAGTTTTACATATGAATGTGGTCCAGCACAGTATTTTAAATTGTGCTTACAGTATATACCAACTAACTTCGCCCAGTTCTCAACTTCTGTTGTTCATTATTCTGTACTCGGATTGATTTCTCTCCTCCCACTCCCGTACACTCCTTTTCATCCCTCTCCATGTATGTGTGTGTGCTTGCGTGTATATGTGTGTGTGGGAGTGTGTATGTGTTGCATATATGTGTGTGCATTTGTGTGTGTGAAAGCGTGTATATATGTATATAGAAGTTATGTGTATCTGTCTGTGCATGCGTGTGTATTTGAGCGTTGTGAGTGTGCATGTGTGAGTGTGTATGCGTGAGTTTGAAAGGGTCTCCTCCCTGATTATCTACTGTTATGGACCGGGTGTTACTGAGTCATATTTTGACAGTCCCAGTGGAACCACCTCAGAGAATTGAAACAGTCTGAGACCCTTTGCCACTCAAAGAGAGTTACGTTGCCGAAATCAAGCTCTTCCGTGGGACTTTTACACTATGGAACTTAGATTGGTGAGAAAGAACAGTATCTCGCAAAGAGCTGCAAACGTGAAAATCAACAACCAGGGTGTCAATTTGACCTTCCCCATGCTCCTCCTGACTTATGTGTATTAACCCCTTCCGGTCAGAGTCTCCCAAGAGCGATGATTTTGTGTCCTTCTGAGCCTAGAGCAGTGCCTGGCACAAATAACTGTCAACTAAGTGGTGAATGAAGTAATGGAGGAGCAAAAGTCAGCAAGTGTCATTTTATTCAGCAGATTATTAGGCCATTGGGTAAGCATGAGCTTCCTTCCCAGTTGCTGTGAGTTAAAAAAAATGGATATAGAAGTACTTTGTAAGGAATAAAGTAGTGGACAAATTTAAATTTACATGTATGGTGGAAGTCTTTTAATATGAAATAGAAAAGGAAGAGAAGTTGGGTTTTGGAAAGGCAATGAATATATTATTCAGCTTTTATAGAGTTTCAGAAACCAGGAACAACAGAGATAAAGTGGAAAGTGTGAAAATAGACATTCGGCTCTGACTTGTTAAAGGAATGGCCAGATTCCTTTGAAACAGGAAATAACATGACAGAAAGGGCTGATCTAAACGCACGCTTTCATTTAGACCCCGGGGAACGTCTCTCAGACCCACAGATTTGGTGCAGACCAGGTTTAGAGATGGTTTTGTTTTCCTCCGTTGTCTTGCCTTTGTGAGGAAATGATCCTAAAATTGGTCTGTTAAGATTTATTTTGCGTGTGATGTGTGTGAGTGTGTTTGTATGTGAGTGTGTGTATGTGTGAGTATATGTAACTGTGTATGTGAGTATGTATGTGTGTGAGTGTGTGTATGTGAGTGTGTATGTGTGTGTATGTATGTGTGTGAGTGTGTGTGAGTGAGTATATGTGTGTTTGAGTATATGTGTGTGAGTGTGCATGTGAGTGTATATGTGTGAGTATATATGTGCGTGTATGTATATGTGAATGTGCACACATTTGTGCATGTGTGTGGTGAGTGCAGGTGCATGCAGAAGTCAGAATAATTTGTCAGATCCCCTGGAATTAGATTTACAGGTGGTGCTGAGCTGTGGGTGCTGGGAACTAAACTTGTGTCTTCAGTAAGAGCAGCACTCTTAACTGCTGAGCTTTTCCTCCACCCCTGTACAACTGACCCCCGTGATCCCCGGAGCCTTGGTTGTGGGAATTGTGTTGTGGAATCTGCTGGGACTGGGAAGCAACTCTGCATTTTGATCAGTTGTGGTTTTCCGTCATGGTCTCCCACTGCTAAGAGAATTTTCCTTGATGAGTGGGAAGAAGCACTCTTATCTGTGGCTAGAAGAAGAGGATTATGCCACTTTAGTAAAGTAGTGGTTGTGCAATCTTCTCCAAGATTCATGACGTCACTAGACCTGCGTGGTTAGCTAGGTTTCTGGTACCAGGCATGACTGTCCAGAGCTGTGGGTTATCGTCAAGGTATTCCTGCCATTACTGTACCCTAGCTTCCACAGGTGGGAAACAACCAGCAGTCCTATCCAGCTTTGATGCCTGTGAGCCACAGCAAAGACAAGCATGCCACGATAACTCTAAGCACTTTCTTCAATGGCCTTTTTGATATCACTATCCTTTGTTTGCTTAATCACTGTTAAAGTAGATGCCAGACAACTGGAGACAGCATCTGTGCTCCTGGGAAGGCTAAAATGAGGAAGGAAAGCCATTTCTTTTATTGAAATAAAGGATCTGGCCCATGTTTTCAGCCCCCTTTCTGTTTGTCTTTCTGACACACTCTCATGCTCCCTGTGTATATAATACATGGTATTCTATGGCTTGTGTTTCCAAGGATCTTTGAATATAAATCTCTCTCCCTTCATAATGGCCATTATCAAATCTGAATCAGCAAATTCAGTTAATTTCAGGCATGTAAGTAATAGAACGTGGGTTTCAAAAGAGACTGTGCTGTGGGACAACGGTCTTTTATCCTGTCACTTGAATTATCTTAATAAAACGCTGATTGGCCAGTAGCCAGGCAGGAAGTATAGGTAGAGCGACCAGGCAGGAAGTAGAGGTGGGGCAATGAGAACAGGAGAATTCTGGGAAGAGAGAAGCTCAGTCTACAGTCCTCATCCAGACACAGAGGAAGCAAGATGTGAGTGCCTCACTGAAAAAACGTACCAAGCCATGTGGCTAACCCAGACAAGAATTATGGGATAATATAAGTTATAAGAGTTGATAAGAAGCCTGAGCTAATAGGCCAACCAGCTTATAATTACTGTAGACCTCTGTGTGTTTCTTTGGGACCGAACGGCTACAGTACTGGATGGGACAGAAACCCCTGTCAAGAGTGGAAATCAATGATTGGACCACCAGAACAAGGCCAGGTAGAGGTCAGGTCTCGGTTAGTTGAGTTGTGTCCTTACACCTGTGACCAGGATTATGGATTGATGGAGGACAGTGAAGTGGGACTGGGTCTTGAAGTCAGATGTTCTAGACTATAGGAGGGGGGAAAGGAAGGTGGAGAGGGAGGAAAACTGCAGTGGAAAACCTGACCCAGCTGGTTCTTCGCAAGAAATTTTACAGCTATAGACTGATTTTAGCTTAAATTTGTTTTCTTTCTCTAGCTGGCCCCAGAGGACTGACTAACTCATTTCTGATCATATAGAGCCCAGCATCCGGCACTGTAGAGGAGTCTTGGTCCTGGGTCTCAGGGAATAAAATCAGTTATATAAGTTGCAGGCAAAAACCATTTAAAAATGATTATATTTCAAGATATTTAAGTCAATTTCTGGCATTGTGATTTGAACTTTTTGTAAAAGTCCCAAAAGGAATGCTTAAGAAATGAGTGTAAATGTTTATAGCAATGAACAAGAGAGAAAGCAAAAAACTTGAGTTAGCTGAAGAGAGAGGGGGTAATATTACATTGAAAGTAGGGTGGTGTATATAGACAGCTTTGGCCATGTGCTGGGCTGAAGAGATTAATTTTGATTTAATGTGAAATTTAGATTTCAAAAATGTAAGCAGTAGAGTCATTGCTAAGTCCTGTCTATAACTATTATGATGCAGCCCTCTTCAAGAGGAGAAGCTTAAACTTATCCCTTTACCCCAAATATTGACTTTCATGAAATGACTTCAACAAGCATGCACCTGAAGGGACAGGATACTGCATCCGGTAACATGTTGTAAGGTGACTGTGCCTTTCACATTTGTCTCCTGGTCTCTGTGTCCGTTTGTCCCTTTCTTTTTCTGGTGCTGTGCCACTAGTCCCGTGGGTAAAGGCCAAATCTAACGTGTGCTCTAGAAGACAATAGAAGTATTATTTCTCATTTAAAAATTAGAATTCTGATCTGTTTAGCTTTGCAGGACAGTGGGAAGGAAAAGGTAAAGAGAAGAAATGGGATTTAAAATAAAAAAAAGAAACAAGTTATGAATAGGAAGTTATAGAAAATGAATAGCACTCTGTAGAGAAAGGCAAAAAGATCCTTGTGTTTTTTCTTTTGCATTTCTTTTTAATTTTTTTTAAATTTATTTATTTATTAAGGATTTCTGCCTCCTCCCCGCCACCGCCTCCCTATTGTGCTATACATTTTCTCTTCTCTCCTTCCTCCCCTTTCCCTTTATACCCTTTCCTGTGACCTCAATACTCAGGAGATATCTTGTATTTTTCTCCTTTCTATTTAGATCCACATATGTCTCTTTTAAGGTCTTCTTCGTTGTCTAGGTTGTCTGAGGTTGTGGACTGTAGGTTGGTTTTTCTTTGCTTTATGTCTAAAAGTCACTTGTGAGTAAGTACATATGATATTTGTCTTTCTGTGTCTGGGTTACCTCACTCAATATGATGTTTTTTAGATCCATCCATTTGCCCGCAAATTTCAAGATGTCATTATTTTTACTGCTGTAAAAAATGGACCACGTTTTCTTTCTCCATTCTTTGATTAAGGGGCATCTAGGTTGTTTCCAGGTTCTGACTATTATGAATAATGTTGCTATGAACACAGTTGAGCACATGTCCTTATAGTATGACTGAGCATCCTTTGGGTATATTCCCAAAAGTGGTATTGCTGGGTTTTGTGGTAGATTGTTTCCTAATTTTCTTAGAAATTGCCACATTGATTTCCGAAGTGGCTGTGCAACTTGCACTTCCCACTAGCAATAGAGGAGTGTTCCCCTTATTCCACATCCTCTCCAGCGTAAGCTGTCTTTAGTGTTTTTAATCTTGGCCATTCTGACAGGTTGCTAGGTGCTTTTAAGTGGTTCTAAGGATTGAACTTGGGTCCTCATGCTTGTATGTCAAGCACTTTTCTGGCAGAGCTTTCTCCCCAGTCCTGGATAGCATTTCTTTATCAATTCATTCTAAGATACCAGTTTTAAATCAGGTTAGATTAGCTTTCCACCTTTCCCAATGAGTGGATCTCATTGTGTGGGGGCAGGAGAATCCACCAGATACTAGATAACTGAAAGGGACAAAACCCAGCCCTTGGGAAGTCTACCCAGGATGGAAGTGAGTGCTCATAGGATTTCACTGGGTGCACAGGATTATTGAAGAGGTCAGAGGACAGCGTAGTGTCAAACAAGATGTTCACAAGCTTGACACATACCTTCTATTGGGCTGGACAAGAAACAACTATATTTTGTTCAGTATTATGGACAAAATAATAAAACCTTCCTTAAGTTTTAAGCATTGGTTCCAAAGATACCAAGCCTCTATTATCTAGATGTCTCCCTCTTGAGAGAGAATTTTATCTCTGGTGTTGCTGAATGTGTAAGACTTTTACAGCAGGCAGATGAGGCCGCAGGAAATATTGGATGTGATCTGGAAAACACCTTGATGAATCAAAATGTGAGTAGATGGGTTCTGAGAAGCTGGGTTTTCCTTCCTAAGGAGGTAAATCACATTCATAAAGCAATGTTAGAATACTTCAGAGTGCCCGTGGCTTTGATGGGATGGCTCGGGAGAAGGACGTACTTACATTTACAGCTTCCAAAAGGTGGCAAATTGCTTGTGCAGAATGGATAATATTCACAGATGTCATCTAAAGCTTTATTGCCTACACTTGGAGATATTCTTACATTTGTCCAGGATCTGCTCTGGAGACGTACTGGAGGCAGATCCATAAGTGACGCTGATGCTACTGACCTTGGATATCACTAAAGTCATGGGAGACCAACGAAGGCTGAGAAATGAAGAATAAAAGTGGTCCAGGAGATCCGGGGCAGGAGTCTGTCGATGGTAGAGTGTGCACCACAGCTAGTGGAGATCCGGGGCAGGAGTATGTGGATGGTAGAGTGTGCACCACAGCTAGTGGAGATCCGGGGCAGGAGTGTGTGGATGGTAGAGTGTGCACCACAGCTAGTGGTTATTGGGTCCTGTGCAGATGCTCGATGATGTGAAACCCCCATGCACCCGGAGATGATAAGGCCTGGCCGATGGAAGTTTCCTTTCTTCACGTGGGAGAATGATGTGAGCACCTGGCTGATACGTAGCATTTGCAGTGTGGAGGTGCTTGGCACTGCACTGGCCTTGGACATCAAAAGCCATCCCAGATAGCGTGCTTTTCTCAGAGTGATTGTAATGTGCAGTGTGTGTTCTAGAGCAGAGGCAGAGAGGGCAGATAGAAGGACAGAGCAGAGTCTTTCTAGATGCATCGGCCACAGTTTTCATTGCTGTGACCAGATAAGATACAACTTGAGATGGGAGAGGCAGCAAAGAGCATAGCATCAGCATGGAGACCTGAGTTCATCCCCAGAACTGTGCTGTAGAGCACGACAATCCTGCAATCTCAGCACTCGAGGCAGGGACAGAGGGTGTCTGGAGTTTGCTGACTCGTTAGATCCAGGTGCAGTGAGAAACCCTGTTTCAGAAACAAGGAGAAAAAGCCATGGGGGAAGATACATGATGTCATCCTCCTGCCTCCACAGTCATGTGCATTTGTGTACATGCACACACAAATACACACATACACACTGATACACACATACACACATGCACACAACTGATACATACACACATGCACACACACTGGTAAACACATACACACAGATACACTCATGCACACACATTGATACACAAAACACCCACTGATATACACATGCACACACATACATGCACACACACAGATACACACATGCACACACAGATACATTCATGCACACTCACACTGATACACACATGCACACACACTGATACAGCATGCACACACACTGATACAGCATGCACATAGATACACTCATGCACACACACACTGATACACACATGTACACACACTGATACAGCATGCACACACAGATACACTCATGCACACTCACACTGATACACATATGTACACACACAGATATACACGTGCATACACAGATACACTCATGTACACACACACTGATACACAATGCACACACTGATACACAATGCACACACAGATACACTCATGCACACACACACTGATACACACATGCACACACAGATACACTCATGCACACTCGCACTGATACACTATGCACACACACTGATACAGCATGCACACATAGATACACTCATGCACACACACTGATACACACATGCACACACACTGATATACACGTGCATACACAGATACACTCTTGTACACACACACTGATACACTATGCACACACACTGATACACTCATGCACACACACACTGATACATGCACACACACAGATATACACGTGCATACACAGATACACTCTTGTACACACACCGATATACACGTGCATACAGATACACTCGTGTACACACACACTGATACACTATGCACACACACACTGATACAGCATGCACACACAGATACACTCATGCACACACACACTGATACACTCATGCACACACACACTGATACACACATGCACACACACAGATATACACGTGCATACACAGATACACTCGTGTACACACACAGATATACACGTGCATACACAGATACACTCGTGTACACACACACTGATACACAATGCACACACATGCACACATACACAAAGAAGCAGTTAAAGGAAAAGAGGCTGATTTTGGCTCACAGTTTGAGGCTACTGTGTAGGACATCATGGCAGAGAAGGAATGGAAGAGGCAGCAGCTTGTGACTGAGGGGATAGGAGCAGAGCTGGTCTGTGTACCTCAGTGTTTTTCCCCATTTACTCACTGCCTTTAGAGAAAAGTCTCCGAAAACAGTATCACTAAGCTGGGGCAAAGCATTCAGATGCGGGCGCCTCTGAGGGACTTTTAACATATAAAGCACAGTAGCGTCAGGTGATTCTTGGGATTTTCTTGGTGCTGTGTTATTTATTGATTGGCTGTTTGGTCCATGTGTATAATGCATTCTCATTACCCTCACCACGGCCCCTCTTACCGTTGCCATGACCTCTCCTCCTTAACATCGTTTTCCACATTCAAAATTTCTCATAGACAGAAGGACTGACAGGATAAAGCTTGAGTGTCGATGGGAACTGGCATCGCCCTGAATCAGCAGCGAATCACAGGCAATCGTGGGTCATCTGAGCTCAGAACAGAGCGAGTGGCTAACCATCCCTGGAAGGCGTGGTAAAGACTTCACAAGAGATCATTTAAAAGCTGTATAACTTACTTAACAATGGCCAGGAACTGTTCAAAATAGTTTTCTCAGTGTTCCTCACTCATCTGGAGTGGTATGCCT
This sequence comes from Microtus ochrogaster, assembly GCF_000317375.1. Taxonomy (NCBI): domain Eukaryota; kingdom Metazoa; phylum Chordata; class Mammalia; order Rodentia; family Cricetidae; genus Microtus; species Microtus ochrogaster. Next base: position 31,176,990 of record NC_022019.1, read on the forward strand.
TGATGATGTGTTGTCTGTAGCACAGGGACCAGGGTAAAACTACACCATAATTGATTAATTTCAGAGTAAGGAAGTACCAAAGACTATGAGGATGATGGTTGCTTCCTTGTATGGAAGACAAATCAAGGTCACCCTGGGATCGCATCCTGAGTGGGATGAGAAGGGGCAGATTGATGGTATCCTAAAGGAAAAGGTTGATTATTCCATTTTTAGTAGATATCATTAAGAACAGATGAACAATAGTCTTCAATTATCATATAGCTTAATTACTTGTGAATGTGCATATTAAGGTACACAGCCTTCTCAGGCTAAGACGCAGTACTTACAGGGACAATTGAAGTGGGCTGCAGAATTAATAGAACAATTAAAATGTGAGTGAAATCAAAGCCGACGAAAAGAGCAGGAAATAGCATCTAGGTTTGTTTCATTGCTACACTTAAATATGAATTTAATCTTTTTAATATCTTGGTTTCTAGGGAATGTCATGTCCTAGAGAGCCTTTGTCATTATGTTAAATTTGAGGAAATAAAATAACCGTATTATTTTCTAGCTCCTGGAAGGATTTTTTTAGCTTAAAAAGACATGGGATGACATCATGAAGGGACATGGGATGGCATCATAAAGGGACATGGGATGACATTGTGAACTATATTTTCACAATAACTTTGCTAAAGACACAGAAACATTCTTCAGATGGCTATTATTCATGCTAACTTTATCAAATAGAGATGCCAACAATAAGGAACTAGAGAGTATAATGAAAAACATAATTGACTGAGGTGACTAAGATAGAAAGTACGCAGGAATAGCTTCATTAGGGATGACTGTGACCTACACAAAACAACCTACAGCATTTCAGTGGCTATATAATTGAAGCAGCAATGAGTAGATAAATGCTTCCTGAATGGGATACTGCATATTGTAAAGGTCGTCCTTTCTTTTTATCAAGTTAATTTATATGGGACAGATGAAAAACCAAAATTAAGGGACTATTCTATTGCTAATAGTCTCATAATTCATTGCTTTTATTTCGGCTCTTTAAAACTTTTATACTTCTTAAGGTATAAATATTATCTCAAAATTGATAAGATTAATATATTTAAACTTTTTTGTCATGATATTAATGATCGTTTAGAGTACTAACTAATTCTGGCAAAAGGCTTCCTCCAGCTTCCTGTACATGAATCAGGTGACTACAAACTAAGTTTTTGTACTCTGTATGGACATAACAAAGTGTGGTCCTTTAACCGCTTCAATATCTGCTGTACATGACATTTAAAATGTTGAAGTTTTCTGCAGTGAAGAATGACCATTTATAACAACAACCTTTGAAATCTCCAAAAAGAGCATGGGACCCCACAATGACAATTCCACCTAGATTGGGGTAATCCAAGTGAAAAAACACCACCCAAAGATCAGATTTGAATTACAAACTGCTCAAGACAGTTTCAAGGTGTCTAGCTGAGATGGTCTAAACCCACAGACTACTCTAGCCTGGACTTGAAACAGCCCTGTACTTTCCATTACAATGAGACTGGACAACAAATGATGCAATCACCTCTCTCAGAATTTGAAAATTATCCTTGTATTTTTTTCAGGGTTGCTGTTGCCCAGACAATAAGAAGTAATTATAAAAACACAATGCCTACATTCCTAAGAAATAGGATAGGCAGTTTTTGTTTGATCAATGGGTTATAGATATTTGTCATCATCTAGGGAGGGTTGGTTTCAAGTTGTTATTGGTCAGAAATAAAACTGAACAAAATAGATTAGATTTAGAGATTGCATTCTAAAAAGAAAAAAAGGGGGATATAGAAATGACAGAATAAAAGGGTAGCCTATTGAAACTACTTTTAAACCAAAAATATTTTGCATTGGTATGGATTTTTGTATGCTTATACAAATTTGAGGTTATTTTTGTTATACTATGTATGTGTTTCTACTCTTGTTTAAGATATTTTGGTATATTGATACAAATGTAAAGTTAATTTTGTTATACTGTATATTTATTTCTCCTCTTGTTTGTGGTATTGCATTTATGCAATTCATTTAAAAATGTAATGTATTAAAAATGTAATGTATTATTGAAAATACAAATTAATAGTCATCTATAATAGTCAAACTTATAGTCATATTAGGTATGTTTTTAAGGTCTAACAGATATAATTAGATAGATCATCTTCAAACACTTCAAAGACCTACAGAATATGGCATGTAACATGTTTAATAACCTAAGATTTTTCATGACAGCAAGACACATCTGCTCCTGGCAGTACCAATCTACTTCAGAGAAGATGATGGATACTGAAGAAATTCTGTATGGAGTTTATTCTCTTTGTGACAAAAGCTAGCATTTGGGCAAAGAAACTACCTTGCCTCAATTGCTAACAATAAACTTCAACCTGGACTAGCAGGACAAAAAAATAGTTACTGCCAGACTTTGCCAAGACAATGTAGGAAAGTCCTTCACAGTTTCCTGATTCTCAAGAAAGTCTATCAGATATATTAGGCCTATAGGTCAGATATGGATGCCCCAGCATTACAGAAGAGCTTTGGGTGATTGTCCAGGCAGCCAGATGTACCTGTCATTAGGTAACATTTCACTCTTCTGGCGTCTTTGTAGAAGTTAAGGACCAAATAATTAACCTTAAATTTTTTCTTTGTTATGAAAAAAGGTAAATTAGGTATAAAAGTTTAAAGTCACAAAGATAAAATAGATAATAAAATATTTTCCCTGATTTTGGCAAATACAAATGGACTAGATTTTTTAACTGTAATTCTTATTTAATAACTGTTTTTGTTGTATACAATCTTTCTATATTAAAGTTAAAAGTTTTCTTTTTAATTAAACAAAAGAGGGAAATGTGGAATATTTCTTTAAACTGTGTGAATATATGTCACTGTGATTGGTTTAATAAAGAATCTGGCTGGCCAATAGCCTAACAGGAGAGCCAGGCAGGATAACCAAACTGAAAATAATGGGAAGAAGAAGGACACAGTCAGAGGAGACACCATCCAAATACAGAATGAGTTGAACACACAAAATGGGATAGAGGTAAAAGCCATGAGGCTTGGGGCAACACATAGATTAATAAATGAGTCAAGTTGTAAGAGCTAGTTAGTAATAAGCCTGAACTATTGATCGAGCATTTACAATTAATATTAAGCCTCTGTGTCAACTTTTTGGGATCTGTCAGGTGGGACAGAAACTTCTACAAACAAGAATGCATACTCTAAAGTCCATACTTTAGAAAAAATCAAGTTAATTTATAAATTTAAGAATGAAAATATGCCCTTTCATGACAAAAATTGTATTAAGTCTTATAGAAAAAACCCCCACAGGATTCCAGGCGTAATAGTAAAGAAGAAAAATGATTATGGAGAAGTTGTCCCAGATATAAAGAAATAATAATTAAAACTACATTTTTATGCATTTCTAGACATATACATAAATAGGGCAGACTCCCAGAAATAGATACAATTATAAATTGAGTGTGTGATATAGTACTTACTACATAATGATAAGAGAGATGAATGCCCATTCAATATCAGAGCCCTAGCAACATTTAGAAACACACCAAACTCACATGGATTTATATTACCATAAAATGAACAATGTCTCAGATGAGTCCAATAGTTAAGCATAAGTATAAAAATAATATAAGATTAAGAGTAAGGTCAAATTTAGTTTTTTTTTTTTTTTGATGTACCTTAGGAAAAACAATGCTTTCCATTGTGTGGGGAAAGAAGGTGCAGGTGAAACATGGGAGAGTTGTTTCTACTGAAGGTGTGTGAGGACATTGTTCCTGGCAGGGGGAGTGAGGAGGGCAGGGTTTCCATGGGTTTGTGGTGACTGCAGCACTGCTCAGTCACATTGTGCAGTAAGATGAGATCAGTTCCCGATTCACGTAGCCAGCACAGAGGGCTTTATCGGAAGGAGGGAGTCACAAACTTCAGGAACCGATTAGTGGGTTCCACTAACTCCTTTCTCCTTTGGGAACTTCTAATAAGATGAAACATTAGGGATGCTGCTGTTAGCGCTGAGCTCATAAAGAGATAGAGATTGGATAGGGATCGAAATCAGAACAAGGGCGGGGGGAGACTCCAGTTCTGAGAGGCTCAAGACTTATGCCTCTCTATGCCTCAATCTCTTCATAGAGTTTGAATCACCATCAGGGGATAAAACAAGAAACTGATTCATTTAAACATAAGGAGGAGTTTGGTTCTTGAAGCAAACATAGTCTCTTCAAGGTCATGCCTTCATTTGTCAGGCCCACAATGACTCAGAGCTCCGGTGTCTCTAACGGTGTCTCAGAAGCTTGGTTTCGGCCCTTGGAACACTCACTCCAGTGGAAATAGATTGAAGAAAAACACACAAAGTATGGCAGGAAAGGATTAATGACTTTCTTAAAGGCATTCAGACTGGTAGAAAAACGATTACATTCTCAATAGATAATTGGGAAAAACTTATGTACAGAGAATTTTCTCATTAAGAACTCCAGTAAGTAAACAACTGAGAAATATTAACCTCATCAGTAAGCAATGGAAGTAAAATATAAATTAAAAAAACAACTTATACCTACTGAGTAAACATTAAAAATACAGATGTAACAGGGTTCTAATGAGATCTTGGGGAATAGGTCACCTACAGGTTTACAAGCTTTTGTTTTGGTGTTTGGAAAATAGTCTGAATATATGCCAGGAATAAAAACAAAACCATTCATGGATGTTTGTCTCGGGAATCTTACTTCTAGAATATATCCCAATTTCAAATAATTTGAAAGAAGGAAAAAAGTTACACATTAAGGTATTTATTTTACCTGTATACATAATGAAAAAGAGATGAAAAAATAGGATGCAACAGGAATTTGAACAGGAGTGGGGTGTCTAAACAATGGTACAGTAAACTGACAGAGTACTGGATCACCATAAGGAATTATCTGTAGATGAGAAAATGTTGGATATACTCTTAAAAAGATGTATAATTTTCCCTATTGGCCACTGGACTATATGTGCATTCATATAGTTAAATTCTGCTAAGAAGCATAATAAAGTGAGAAAGTGAATTCTGAAATTGTTAAATCTAGTATCATTGTCATCTTCTTATTGTAGCTGGATGTGGCATGGGACAGAAGATAAAGAAAAGTCTCCTTCTTGCGGGATGCATATGCTGGCGCTGTTATTTACCCAGCTGTGTTATTGGGGAAAATGATAATTTTGGTGTCCTAGCTTACTCATCTGTGGTATGGGCATAAAATAGAGCCTGGCATGTAGATAACAGGATTGCATGAATTAGTATTTGCAAAGTGCCTAGAATATTGAAATATGCTGACAATATTATCTGTTAGTGTACCATTGCTCTAATAAAATGTATAAAGACCTTAAATAAACAAATCCCATTTCTCATGAAATATGATTCTATATTGCTCTATCCCAATGTCTGGTGAATGAACATGTTGTCCTGCACTGTAATGGGCACTATTTTGCCCATTTTTAGTATACATTGGCACATAATAGGCAATCAGTATGTGTTCTGACTAAATTTTCCAGACATTTGCTATTAGTGATTTAAATAAATGTTTGTTTTCTGCAGTGAACAATGACCATTTCTAACAACAACCTTTGAAATCTCCAAAAAGAACAAGGGACCCCACAATGACAATTCCACCTGGATTGGGGTAATCCAAGTGAACAAACACCACCCAAAGATCAGCTTTGAATTACATACTGCTCAGGACAGTTTCAAGGTGACTAGCTGAGATGGTCTCAACCCACAGACTACTCTAGCCTGGACTTGAGAAAGCCCTGTACTTTCCCATTAGAAAGAGACTGGACAACAGATGATGCAACAGCTCTCTCAGAACTTGACCGTTATCCCAGTTTTTTAATGCCATGGGCATTATTCTTTCTTGACTTGCCCGTACCTTCATCTTCATTGTCTCCCCTCCTGTCTGCAAGTTATCTAAGCCTCACGAGTTTTCATGCTGTGGCCCAGTTGTTCCATCGAGACTGAGTCAGTTTCTCTTTCTTGGCTCAACCAGGAAGCCCCGCTGATGGGTTTGTTGTATTGGATGCAGGATAGTTTCATTCCTGCATTGACTGGTCTATCTTCATCTAAGTGACAGAAACCTCAGTCCCTCAGACTAAAAACAGACTTTAATTTAAGGGCGCTGCAGGCCATGGCAAGGCCTTCGAAGACAGACAATAAGACGGAAGGTATCAGGGAATTCAAAGTAGGTCAAGTTGAAGAGTTGGGCATGAAGAACATCAACACACTAGTTCTCCATCAATGGCATGAGTATGTGGTCTCGTAATCTGTTGGTTTGTTCCTTATACCACTGATTGTATATTTTTGTTGGAGACATCTCACTGGCTGTTTTCATCCTATGAGGACACATGGATTGGTACTTAGCTAACAGTTAAAGGTGTGATCTACTCTGACTCTTCCAAGTCTGCGTATATGCCAGGAGTGGAGTTGATGGTCATGAGATCAGCCCTCACAGCTGTTCCCTAGCTGCAGAGGTTGTTGTCTGGGGCAGGGAAGCATGGATGAACAGCCTCATGTGTGTAATTTAAGCACTCAAGTCTAAGGTGGATGGAATACTGAGTGCAGTCTAGCCTGACCTAAATACTGAGTTCCAGTCTAATCAGGGTTACAGGGAGAGACCCTAGCCAAACAACAGTAACATCAACAATAACAGCAACAGAAAGGCCAGGGAAAACAGCGTGCCAAACATCCCTAGCCATGTTTAATATGAAATGTTTCCTTTCCTCACTAGATTCTTAACGGTATGTTTGGTATGGCTTTCAATGTTAGACAAGCATCTTATTCATCTATGCATTTTATGCAAACGGAGTCATGGCTAGCATGCAGAAAGTGCTCTAGACACACGTACTGAACGAAACTTTCAGATTCCTGGCAGCTCTCTCATTACAGAAAGTGCGAAATTGTAGTTAATTTCCCGATGAATGCCTGAACACCACTCTTTTAAACTTGAGGAGAGAGGGAAGGCGGGCTCACGTGGCGGAGCCTCTTCTGGTCGTGATTACAGTGGCACCTGACTCTTGTTCTCACCCTTCCACGTGTCTGAAGCGGCTCAGGGAAACCCGAAATGGGTAAAAATGCATTTCAGTTGAGTTTATTTGAAGTAATGGAGAAAGCCTGGGAATAAACAAATTATTTTTGACTTTGAGCTTTAACCTTTATTACATGTATGAACTTAACCAAGTCACTGAGTTCTCTGAGTCTCAATATGCTCATCTATAAAAAGAGATAAATAATTTAACTCAGTATTAGGATTAAGAATTTAATGAGGTAGCAAAAGAAGTTTGTAGTGTGGGAGAGGAAGTGGTGATTTAATTCTCTTCCTTTGCTGTCTTTTTGCATGCTTTGGGAGATATTTTGAATAAACCCCTAATAGTCCTGATTTCTGTGTGTGAAAGACTATTTTGTTATGAATATTTCACAAGAGAGGAACCATTGAGAACTGCTAATAGGATTAACATTGTATGAACCCTCCTATGGTCTGAACATATAAAAAGAACTGAAAAACTCTAGAAAAAAAAATCATAGCAAGCACCGGAGAGGGAGAATAGGCTTTGAAGAGAACACATGGAAATCGAAATAAAGAAAACTAGGTCTAATTGTGGGATGATCTTAATGTCAAGGAGGAAGGGCACGTGTGCTGGGCCATGCATTTACAAGCGTTAGAGGCAGAAAACAAATACAACAACCAGGGCGAGATAAGATTGAATGATGAGACCCGCTGGAGAAGACGGAACAGGAAGCGCATCTATGAAAATATACAGCCATGATGGATGACAGCAGCCGAGGCATGCGGCAGAAATCCCGAAAGGGAGCGAGGCGGGCTGTGAAGGGCAGGAGCTCAGAAGTGGGGGTGTGCGTTCGCTGTAAACTGGGATGTATAGGATTGTGTTGAAGTTGCCGCAGAGTGCATGCGTAGAGAAAATAGATTGCAATAATCTATTCATAATAGAAATACCCGTGGGATTAATTGGATCATTGCAGCACCCTTCCCCCACCCTAAAGCTACTTATATCAATCTTCTTCTCATCCCTGGTATCTCAAAATGTTACTGCGGTTGGAGTTCGGGTATTAAAGAAACGATTATGGCTAAAGGACTTCTTGGAGTAGTCCTAGTTCTTTATGTTCGGTGTCTCTAAGACATCAGGAGTGCAGACATCCACAGAAGGAAATCATGTAGAGGAAAAGAGAAGGTGGCTGTCTAGCTATCAGCCAGGGAATACCTCTGACAAAACCCTACTTATCCAACACCCGAGCTTTGCATTTTTAGCTTCCAGAAATGTAAGAAAAGATATTCCCTTTGTTTACGCTACCAAGTTTGTGGTACCTTGTTATGGCGGCCCTAGAATATGGATGCAGATTCTATGCAGATAAAGTGAATAGGCAGTCACCATAGAAACCATAGAAAGCCGAGGAGACTTCCTTTTGGGAAAGGTAAATTGAGAAAAAAAAATGTTGTATTGTCTTCTATGGATACCTCTAGTTAGTAGTTTGGAGGCGTTTGATCCCAGGACCAAGAATGGAAAAGTATAAACGATGAGATGGATAGCTTCAGCTACTAAATACCCACATGACCATGTGGTTCTGAAATATGTTGGAAACTTACAGTAATAAGCTCAATAAAATTATAGCACACAAACCTATCATCTGAAGTGTTCCAGTATATATAAACTATAATAAAATTAATATCTTCATAAGTAGCATAAATAACATTAGATGGTTGTAGTTACATCAGTGTAAGATATCACGGCTACTTAGGGGGATTTTTTTTTAAATTCTTTTTTTTTTTATTGAGAAAAGGAAAAAAAAACAAGTTTCCACCTCCTCCCAGCCTCCCATTTCCCTCCCCCTCCTCCCACCCTTCTCCCCCTCCCCCCACTCCTCTCCCCCTCCCTCTTTTAGGGGGATTTTTAAATAAAAGTGACATTTCAGAAAACTGTGAAAATGATAGTAATAGTTTGTTTCACAATGTTCTTAGCATCCAAGCAACTGTAACATCTTTTTATTAATTTGAATTAAACGTAACAATAGATATTGCATTTTTATAAATTATAACTTAAGATTTGGATGTTAGGTGTTATTACAGTGCACGGGAGCACCCGTGCGATAGGATGGGTTCTGAAGAAAACGAGATCAAGAGCTCTTGTGCGGATGCATCCGCTGGGCCAGGCTCCTCACAGTCTGTCCATCTCTGCCTTGTGCCCAGTTGTGGTTTTCTGTAATTGTCTCCATTTGCTGTCGAGAAAAAAGTTTCTCGGAAGAGGGGGTGATAGCTGCACGTATCTGTTGCTACGAGGATAAGATTTAGAATCTGGTTAGGGAATTAGAGATGGGGAAACTTGAGGCCATACATTTTTGTTCTTTTAAATCAGTCTGTGGTTCCGGGCAACTCTAGGAAGCTAACACAGGAGCTAGGAAGAGTCTGGCATCACTTAAAAGACATTTTTAAAGAATTAAAAAAATTATTTTTAAAGGATTACTTGCATGCTAGCAAACTGTACATTGCCAACTCTAGGTGCATTTTGAATATTGTCAAGCGTGGACGGAGCTCAGATTACAGCAGTAGCTGAGACAGTCTGTGTGCTCTGGCTACTGTTGTATAAACAACATACAAACATGTACTTATGCACACTGTAGCACTGAAGCCTCTTCCCTCTGCATAATGATATTTAGATATTTTCTTTAATGATAACTTCCGGAATTATTGGAGCATTATGATAGTTCAAAAATCTATGAACATTATTATTATTATTAGAATAAAAGGATTTTTCTTTGTATTATCTTAATGAAAACCAAAGTTGTTAGCATTGTTTTTAACTTTCAGTGCCTGGGATTCTGCAGGTTAAGAAGCCTGACATTAACGCATCGTCTCTCATGCAGGAAATATGGGAGGCCGATATCACCAAAGGATATATGAATGATGGCATTAGCAGGGTCACGTGATGTTGACAGGCTGGTCACCTAGTATCTGGTTAAGGTTTGAATATGGGAGGTTCTGAAGATAGTGGAGATCACATGACCCGTCGCAGAAAACCAACTTTTACGACTTGAGCACGAAGAGTTGGATTTTTCAAGCAGAACTGTTAAAACCAGGTGCAGGGAAGCTGCTTGTCCACATGGTCTTCTGAGGTTTGAGTTTCTTATTAGGGGTCCCTCACCATCTTAGGATTTTCAGTGTCTTTTTTCCAAGAATTTCGTACCTAAACAATGACATATGATCATATCTAGCTATCATTTCCCCCTCCAACTCCCTCCATCTTTTTCTCACTGTGCTCTGCTTTCAACTTGATGCCTGAAAAAAAAAAAAAAAAAGAATAACTACCAAGTCTGGTTAGTGCTGTGTGTGTATCTTGAAGGGGGCATCCTCTGGATCAGGGGAACCTACTAGTAAGCACATCCTCAAAAGTAAATGATTTTCCTTTCCCGTTCATAGAAACCAAGCAACACACCACGGAATGATAATTATGTCGCTGAAGAATAAAAAAGGAAATTGAAAATTCCTCCAATCGTATGAAAGTGAAAACACAACACATGACAATCTATGGTATACAATGGAGTCAGCCCTACAAGGGGAGTTTCCAGTCTTAACATTTTCATTCAAATTAACATCCTTTCATTTCCCGTTGGGATTTTAAAAAGTGCTCAATCAGAGTTTCTTATTTAACAGCACTTTGAATTTTGACATATTTACTCTAACTGAATCGAACCATCTCAAAGAAGATAGTTGTTTTATCCTTTTTTCCCTCAGCTAATCAGAGGGTTATTAACAAGCGGAGAGCGAGGCTGGGCTCATTTGTGGTGAGCATCATCCCGAGAGGTGTGAGGCAAAGGCGGCAGGAAAGGCAGACGCTTATTGATATTATTTGCTTATAATGTATGTTGACACTTCATGGCCGTGCCTCTTCCCTCAGGGCAGCGAGGGTCACTTGGAAGCAAACGAGGCAGCAGATGGCCACATTTGCACGCAGCCCAGGCCAGTTCCTAACAGCTAGAGCAAGCTCATCTCTGCTCGCACTCGAGGTCTCCTCCCAGCAGCAATGTTGATGAGTATTGCAGAGTTGAAAATACTCGCTTTACAAGGAAGCACATATCTTAATTAAGGGAGCCATCGTAGGGTTGGGAAGAGACTTGGACCTAGAGGGGCTTCCAGGTGCCTAAGGAGAGGTCCCCAGTTAGTTCCTGGGGCAGCTGAAGATAGGGAACCTGAAATGATCCTATCCTATAGTCTTACTGATGAATATTTTGCATATCACCATAGAACCTTCATCTGGCGATGGACCCACACTGGAACACTGGACTGAGCTCCCAAAGTCCCAATGAGGAACAGAAGGAGGGAGAAGATGAGCAAGGAAGTCAGGACCAAGAGGGGTGCAACCACCCACGGAGACAGTGGGACTGATCTATTGGGAGCTCACCAATGCCAGCTGAATTGTGACTCGAAAAGCAGGGGATAAACCCGGACTCTCTGAATATGACGGACAATGAGGGCTGCTGAGAAGCCAAGGACAATGGCACTGGGTTTTGATCCTACTTCTAGCTCTGGCTTTGTGGGGGCCTAGCCAGTTTGGATGTTCACCTTCCTAGACCAGGATGGAGGGGGGAGGACTTCGGACTTTCCACAGGGCAGGGAACCCTGACTGCTCTTCAGACTCCAGAGGGAGGGGGAGAGGAGGGGGGGGAGGTTAGGAGGGGGGGAGTTAGGGGGGGAGAGTGGGAGGAGTGGGAGGCTGGGAGGAGGCGGAAAATTTTTTTTTCTTTCTTAATAAAAAAAAAATCTATAAAAAAAAATAAAAGAGAAGAAGTGAAAAAAAAAAAAAGAAAATACTCGCTTTAGTTTTATCAGCTGTAATCGCTCCATTGGGAGAAGCAGCTGGCCCCACGTGTCCGCAGCTTTTCAGCTGCTCAATTTCTTGAATGCCTTTCTGTTTGCTACCTGATGAACCCTCCTCAAGTAAGCACACCCTTTGCCTGTACTTAAGCCTGCCCCCGCTCCAAATCAATCTACTCTCAAAGAATTCAAAATAGTCCATGTGACACAATGTTACTGCTCCATACTATTGCTTTATATGCTGCAAATGTAAAGATGTATAGTTTTATTTTGTGTGTATGTGTTTTTTTGCCTGCATGTATGTCTGTGGGCCATGTGTGTCCTGATGCCTATGAACATCAGAAAGCATAAATGTGAGCCAGCATATGGGTGCTTGGAACTGAACCCCATCCTCTGCAAGAGCAATCTGTACTCTTAACCACTGAGCCATCACGCTAGTCTCTGTGCTGGAATCTTGACCTTCATTGTAATTAGGAAGTACAGAGACTCCCATTCCCAGGCAATGGAGACCAGAGCTTGTGCGACTCATTGCCACCCAAGACTCTGTTCATTGTGTCGTACTCTATCCTTCTCTCTTTCTTCTTCAATAGCTAAGACATTTAAAGCGTTTCCTCTCCTATGAGCTGGTTAGTCTGAAAGGTCCACGTGGAAGTAATTCCTTTCATTACCCAAACAGCTTTTATATAGGAATTATTGATCTTCCTATATTGGAGATGAGGAAATCGAGACCCAGAGTAGAAATTTCCCTAAGGTCACAAGGGTAGAAAGTGTTAAAGATTTGATGCTGAAGTTCTGACTTACAATAGGACGGACACACACACACACACACACACACACACACACACACACACACACACGTTTCTGTATCATCATGCCCATTATCGTTTCATCTTCAGTTATTACAAGACAAAGACATCCTCCTCTAAATTCGTGTTGTAATGTGTATGGTACTTCTAACACAGTCTCAGGATTATGCTTTTACAAATCCCCAAATAAGCCCATCTACACTTTTTGGCTTAGCATTGCCTATCTATTGTATAGGAACTCGTTGTATAGGAAATTACAGCAAGGCAACTCTACTATCAGCGACCATTGAATTGAGAGACCCACAGACCAGATGGGAGCTCTCTAGTCATAGTGCTTATGAAATTAATTGAAAGCATTTTATGACACTAGAGGTGAAAGATGAGGTGTCGCAGCATGCTGGGAAAGCTGCGGAAGTGGGCTGGATGGAGCCCTGCGACCCAAGTGCTGGGTTAGCAGGGCCCATGTCTCGACCTCGGCTCCCTGAACTGGTGATTTGCTGGCAGGGATGAGAACTGGGTACAGTGATGTACAGGGACACACTCGCTCTATCAGGAAGCAGCAAGGACAGGGGACACCTTCCAGTGACTTCAGCGTAGGCTTAGCTTGCCAAAGTAATGCAAGGTTTTGGCATGTTTTGGCACAAAACTTGTGTGGCCATAGTTGTTAGATCACTAATTTGGGGATGACGTTGTTCTCAGTGCAGACTGGCATGATTGTATTTTAGGATTTGGTCATTCTGCCTCTTCCAACTAAAGAGTAGCATTCATGTTTCTTCCTTGTTAATGCTGTATGTTCTTGGCGTTTTATGGTGGAATAGCTCACTATTGGTATTGCCTACAGTCTGCTTATCTTTCAAAAGCTACTCCTTACCTTTGTGTAATAATACCCTGTGGATTTTGCCTTTTAAGCTATTAGCTTCCTTGTTATTTATGCCTTAAAATTTTCAAGTTCCATCCATCCTACAGTATTGATTTTGCTTATCTTTCTTAAGAATTGAGTATTCTTAAATAACAGAAAAGCATACATTGTTCAAGTACAATAGGTTTTCTTTCTTAGCATTAGCTGAATAAGAAGTATTGAAAATGATTGGGGTTTTGAACTCAGCACTCCATTAAACTTTAAATCAGTGGTTCTCAAGCTTTCTAATGCTGCAGACTTTTAATGCAGTTTCTCATGTTATGATGACCTCAACCATTAAATTGTTTTTGTTGCTACTTCAAAACTATAAGTAAATCTGTGTTTTCTGATTGTCTTCAATAACCCCTGTGAAAGGGTTATTTGACCCCCAGAGAAATGGAGATTCACATGTTGAGAACTTCTGTTTTAGAAATCTGACAGGGAATTATATATACAGTGTTCTGACTGCATGTATGCCTGCAGGGCAGAAGAGGGCACCAGATCTCATTACAGATGGCTGTGAGCCATTATGTGGTTGCTGGGAATTGAACTCAGGTCCTCTGGAAGAGCAGCCAGTGTTCTTAACCACTGAGCCATCTCTCCAGCCCCCTGACAGGGAATTTTAGGACAGTATATAGACACTCTTTTCTCCAGAATAAGTCTGTCACAGACTAGGGTTTATTCCCAAGGAGTTCTAGCCTACCACTGGTAAAAAGGAGAAACGTGTTCCGACCATAATTGCCTTTCTAACCTGATGATCCCCTCATTTCCATGAGTGAAGAACGGAGGTAGGGGATGTAATTGCTGGAAGAATCCTTTGAAGTGTCTTCAGCAGATGCTGGTTTACTGAGACCTCCAAATGATATATAGCATTGTGAAGGATCTATGTGTTCTATGTGTGTTCTTCTTGCGAACGGAGAAAAGACTACCTGGAGGAAAGCTAGAACTGCAGAGCTTGTGAGAACATTGCTTATTGCAGTCATGGATTGCGTAAGTGATTTGATGGACAGCAGAGGGTTAAGCCTGTTGAAGATCTTGGATTTAAGATCTTAAAATTTTCATATGAGGACTGAATCATTTCGGATATTAAAAAGGAAAGAAAGCAAAACGTTCAGGATCTTTCCTTAATAGTTTTCAGAACTTGGGTGTATTGCTCTCTGGATGGCAATTTCTAGCTCATAGTTCCACTGAACTGCCAGGGACAGTGATTTTAGGTGTGACATTATTAACCATCTAAAGAGGCCTATCCTTTAGGACAAAGGTCCCTCTGGGGACGTCAGTGAGAGAACTGGTTCCCGGTCTTAAATGCCCCCATGGACTAAATCATCTAGCCAAGCTTCTGTGGCAGACAGGCACCGTGAAGCTACTTCCACATGCCCCTTCTCACTTCTTGTTTTATGGAATTGATGTATAATAGAATGGCATTGTCTGAATTTTTCTGGCAGTAAATGAATGTATAAGGAACTTTAACCTAAACCTTTTATAAATACCTAATAGTAGTGATAAGGGGTAATTCTCTGGTATGGTGTTCTGGTTAATATTGGATATCTGCTCTTGAACCAGATAGTAGGTGTGCATTAAATGCTCAGGCATAACCAGCTAAAGACAGATTTTGTTGATATCTACATTAAGACACAGCCTAATTAAGCTGTATTCTTACCTTACCACATGTGGGTAACTATGCCATATTAAAAGATTCGTGCTTTTGATAGCAGGATAAAATAGATAGCAGGAAGTGGGGTAGAGTACTGATAAGCAATAGAATGCATTACAAGGTTAATCTGAAGCATTCCACCAATGATATCCCACTCCTGAAGAGGAGCGAATAAATGTAATGGTAAGTTGGGCCCATGCAGGATTTTCCACTCGGTGACATTCTGCCACAAAGAGAAAAGCAAGGAAATGGACTTTTAGGATGAAAAGTTGAGAAATGGCTTTTAGTGTTTCAAATTGTGTAGGTTTTAGTAATTTTTTTTTAAAAAAGATTTTAAAAATTTTTATTTGCGTGCATATCTGCATGCATTTATGTGTCTGTAGGTTTATGCAGAGGTCAGAGGGCACTTAGATTCTCTAGACCTGGAGTTATAGGCAGTTGTCAGTTCCTTAACAGGAATTTTAGGGACTGAACCTACTGTAAATGCCCTAAATGCCAGAGCCATCTCTCCTGTTCCCAAGGGCATAGCAAATTTCAGTAAATCACGGTCTATTTGGATAACAATTAGGAACAGAGTTTCCAAATATTTTTTTAATTTATGTAGCAATTATTCCAATAGCGTTTCAGTTGGCACGTGATTAAAACTATCAGGATGGCATTAAATAAAATATAAATAGCACGGTATAAATAATTAAGCAAGCTGTTGGTTTAAGGAGAAAAACCTGGATTAAGTTAGGCATTCCAATTGGGGAAAATACTTTCTTCTAGGCTTTCTGGTAGAAATGGGGTGTGTTAAGTAGCTGTCCTTGTTTAATAATAAGAAATATTCTGGTATTATAGGAGACAACTACCATCTGGGACCAAAATCTGAAAGGAATTTATTGCATTGATCTTGACTTATGGGGCGTTAAGCTTCATAAAAATCTCATATCCAACTCTGTTGTACTTATTTAACTTTATTAACCTCATCTATCTTATTTAAAAAGTTCCTATCATGCTATAATTTCATAGCCTTTAAGCCAACCAAATCCCATATAGTATTAGGCAGAGTACAAAAAAAATAGCAGCCCTATGAGTGGGATATTCAGCTGCAGTTTTTAAATCTTCATGCATGCAGGTGTGTGTGATGTGTGTGTACATTTATGTGTGTGGCTGTGGGTGTGTGTGTCATGGCATGAACACAGAAGCTAGAGGACAGTTTCTGTGTCATCCGTGGCCTTCCACCTTGTTTGCAACAGTGTCTTCATTCCAATGCTTGTTCCAGGCTAGCCAGTTTCTCTCATCCTCATCCTCACTCCTAGTAGATGCTTTTACTTTGTTTTTTTTTTTACATCAAGAAAACTGTAAGACGATCCCATTTCTCCTTGAAACAGTTAGTTGCCATATCATACATCCAGTATCCCATTTTTTTCATCCCGTGTGGACTGTTTGCCTCTGATTTATACACTGAAAGCTTATCTCACTGTGTGATGGTGATAAAAGAGGGGGCGGCTAGGAGCAGTCCTA
>NC_022019.1:31194680-31212519 GCF_000317375.1 Microtus ochrogaster
AGGAAAGTATCCAGGAAGAGGTGAGGCTGTGAGAGTGGCGGCTTCATGGATGGGGTCCTTACATTTATGAAAGGAGTCTCAGAGAGCTCTCTTGTCCTTGTCCATCACATGAAGGCACAGCAAAGTCCACGGTCATCTATGAAATAGGACACAGATCCTCACTAGACACTGAATTCTGGCAGCACCTTGATTTCAGATTTCTCAGCTCCCAGAACTGTGAGATGTAAATTTCTGCTGTTGATAAGCCATTCACTCTAGGCTGTTACAACAGCCTCCGAATGAATGACTAGAAGCCACACCAAACTCCACACTGGTCATGATAGAAGCTTCTTCTCCTTTATTCATTTGCTCTGTCAACTGCTATTCTTCTGACTCCTCCATCTATCTTCTTTGACCATGTCTCAGGTGTCTTGATTAATGAAAATATGCACAGTAACAGGAACCCTTCACTGAAAATAAGGCTCCATTTCATGGTCTTTCACCTTATTGAACCCTCTACAATTGTCAGAATCTTTTGACTGTGTTTTCCCTCATGAGCTTTGGGAGGTCAACCTTTACCAATCCTGTAAAATTACTTATGTAAGGCTACTGGTGACATCTGGTATGTTAATTCCAGAGCTGGCACTTGATATATTGAGATTAACTAATTTCTGATTAATATTATCTATTATCATTGTTCTGTCATTCTCCTTCTATGTCTCTGACTATTGCAATTTTTCTTCAAATACCCTTCACATGTTTTTGTTACCTAAACATATAGTCCTGAATTCTGCTTTCATTCTTTTTTTTTTGTTTTTGTTTTTTGTTTTTTGTTTTTTTTTTTTTTCGAGACAGGGTTTCTCTGTGGCTTTGGAGCCTGTCCTGGCACTATCTCTGTAGACCAGGCTGGTCTCGAACTCACAGAGATCCGCCTGCCTCTGCCTCCCGAGTGCTGGGATTAAAGGCGTGCGCCACCATCGCCCGGCTCCGCTTTCATTCTTGATGTTCCCTGTGATAGTTATTATATATGTTAGTGATTTCATCAGTACTTTTGGGACTTGTTGATTGGTTAGGAGGTAAATCGAGACTAGTGAAATATGTAATATTAGTGTTATTTGAACTAGTTTCAGGTTTTAATTTTAAAAATTCAACTTTTAGGATGTTGAACATCTACTTAAGTGTGTCTTGGTCATTTGATATTCTTCTGTTGAGAATTCTCTGCTTAGATCTGTTCCCCATTTTTAAATTGGATTCTTCAGTTTGTTGACAATTAAGTTCTTGAGTTCTTTATGTATTTTCTAAGTCAGCCCTCTGTCAGATGTGGTGAAGATTTTTTCCCATTCTGTATGCCGATATTTTGTTCTATTGATAGTGTTTTTTGCCTAATAGAAAATTTTCAATATCATGAAGTCCCATTTATTAACTGCCAGTATTAGTTGACTGTGCTATTTGTGTTCTGTATGGGAAGTTGTCTCCTGGACCAGTGCATTCAAGATTATTTCCCACTTTCTCTTCTATCAGATTTGGTGTAACTGGATTTATTTAATCTTTAATCCCACTTGGACTTGCGTTTTGTGAAGGGTGATAGATATGAATCTATTTGCATCCTTCTATATTCCATCATCCAGTTGGACCAGCACCATTTGTTGAAGATGGTGTCTTTTTTCATTGTACAATTTTGACTTTCTTGTTGAGAACCAGGTGTTCATAAGTGTGTCCATCTTACACATGTCAGAGTAGTTAAGATAAAAAACACAAGTGACAGCTCATGCTAGAGAGGATAAGGAGCAATGGGAACATGCCTCCATCGCTGATGGGAGTGTAAGCTTGTATAACCACTTTGGAAACAATGTGGCAGTTTCTCAGAAAACTGGGAATCAATCTACCACAAGATCTAGCTATACCACTCTTGAGCATATATCCAAAGGGTGCTCAATCATACCACAAGGTGTGTTGACAAGCTGTGTTCATAGCAGCTTTATTTGTAATAGCCAGAACCTAGAAACAACCTAGATGTCCCACAACCAAGGAGTGGATAGAGAAAATATGGTACATGTACACAATGGAGTATTACTCAGCTGTTAAAAACAAGGGCAGCAAGAAATTTTAAGGCAAATAGATTGAACTAGAAAAAAAATTCTGAGTGAGGTAACCCAGACTGAGAAAGATAAACATGGTATGTATTCACATATAAGTGGATATTAGCTGTAAAATAAAGATAACCATGCTAAAATCCACAGCCCTAGAGAGAATAGGTAGCAAGGAAGGTTCACGGGGGGCACCCAGATCACTCTGGGAAGGGGAAATAGAGATTTTGTGAGTGAACTGAGGGTAGGTGGGAATGTGAGTGATCATGTTAACGGGAGGGGGTGGGAGAGCATTGAAAGAGGCCACCGTTGGGATCCGGGAAAAACTGAGCATGAGGGGTTCTCCCTGGAATCTATAAAGAGGACCCCAGCAAATAATCCTAGCAATAGCAGACATATAGCCTGAACTGGCCATCTCCTGTGACCAGATTAGGGTCTAGCCCAGTTGTCATCAGAGAGGCTTCATCTAGCAACTGATTGAAACAGATGCAGACCCACAGCCGAACCTTAAAGTAGAGTTCAGGAAATCCTGTAGAAGGGAGAAAGGATGACAGGGGCCAGATGGGTCCATACAACTCACATCAGCTAATCTGGCTCACAGAGGCTCACAGAGGCTCACAGACACTGGACTAAAAACCCGGAAGCCTGTGTGGTACTGACCCAGGTGACAGTTGTGTAACTTGGTCTTCTTGTCAGTCTCCTGACGGTGGGAGCAGGGGCTAAATCTAATTCTTTTGCTGGTTTTTGGGACCCTACTCCTCATACTGGGTTACCTTTCCTAATCTTAATACACGGGGAAATGCTTAGTCTTACTGCAACTTGATATTGCATATTTTGTTGCTACTCATGGGAGACCTGCTCTTTCCTGAACTTAAATGGGAGGGAGTAGATGGGGGTAGGACAAGAGGTGTGGGGGGAGAGAATGAGAGGAGAGGAGGGAGAGGAAACTGTGCCAGGATAGAAAATAAACAAATGAATTAATTAAAAATTCAGCTTTTATTTATGGATATGGGTTCTTTGCCTGCGTGTGTGTCAGGCTACTACCTGTGTACCTGGTGCCCATGGAGGCCAGAGGAAACCACTGGATCCCTTGGAACTGGAGTTGCAGTCAGTTGTGAGCTGTTATGTGGGTGCTGGTATCAAACTTGGATCCCTTGGAAGAGCAGCCAGTGTTCTTAACTGCTGAGCCATCTCTTCAGCTTCTGAACTACTCCTTTTAAAAAAAAAAACTTAGAAATTAAAGGAGCAAGAAAAAGTTACTGTTAGAAATTTTGAGGAAGCATGAAAATCCTATTGCAAGGCAATGACTTTAAAATGTCTAGTTGGTTTTGATTCTAACCCAGAAATTCTGAATCGTTGTGGTTGAAATAGGGTCTGGAAATCTGCACTGTTCTGTACTAACTTCCAGGTCATATTAATGAGCACTCTGTATGTAATAAGTTCTTGTGCTAAGTAAGCAAATCTAATATTTGGTCACAGAAATGTAAACATCTTGCTTATATTCTCCAGGTGACGAGTAAGCTTCTGCGGTACCAGACACCAACAGGCAGAATCAGAGCTCTCTTTGAGAACCAGCTTTGGATGTGTCTTGACTACTAGAGCCCACCAAGCCTTTAGTCCTGTCCATCTCATGGGGATCCAGCAGCATGGAGCCCCAGAATACACGGAGGACGGGGATTAGTAGATGGTGCATCCCACAGTTGCTTTCTCATGCAGAACCACTGACTTTGAACAATGCTCACGGCTGGCTTTCTCCAACGTGTTAACTAAAATGAAAAGCCACCACCTGTAGCCAAGATGCCAGGCAAGACTCCCACCTGGTTGGCCCCTCAGGCAGGGGTTAAATGGGTTTTGCATGGGTTTTGCATGGTGTGGCTATGAAGCTCAGTTTCTTTCAACTGCCCAGAGAACCTGGTTCCATTTGTAAGTTTTGGGGAGGTTTGCGGTTCACATGGGAATTATACCTGGTGTCTGCAGTGTCCCTGATCCTCCAAGAACACTCTTCCTTTTCTTCCACGCCTTCCTATTTTTTCCTTTCCTTCCTTTCACTTATCTTTCGGGAGCTACTTACAGCCTTCTCCCTGTTTGAGGTAGAGCGCTTCCTTACTATTATTTCATTTTTATTTATTTTTAATATCTTGAGAATTCCAAAATATATTCATTTATTGTTTGACACACACAGGTATACACGCACACACATGGGATGGATATATATATATATATATATATATATATATATACACACACAACTTGCTGGGTCTGTTTAGTGTTTGCATGTGTGTGCATGTGTTTGTGTGTTTGTGTATGTGTATGTTTGGGGGTGACTATAAGGGATAAGATAGCCTTATCCCTAGAGAAGACTGATTCTCCCTTTCTTAGGAGCCACTAATTGCCTGTAGCTTTTCATCTAGAGTCAAGGCCTTGTGCGATTCATCCATGTTGGCATGTCATCTGGTGTCCTTGTGAAAGTCTTGATGACAGTGTTGTGGTTAGACTGGATGGTCTTGGGCACCAGTTGGTCATTGTTCTCTCATTTCGACCAACTGTAGATTTCTATGAGAGTCTCTGTCTCTTGCAGAAAGATGTTTTGATGAAGACTGAGAGCTGTACTTTTCTGTGGTTTAGAACACAGGAATTAAATTGTCCCCCAAGTATGCAATAGGCGGACATCAAAATCAAAAGTGGCATAGTGGCCATCATATGGCTTGGTTTTGTTGAATCTTTATCAAGCAGCCACACTGCTTTCATGGCTTTTGCTATTCCCATTAGATATGGCTGTGCCAATGCAGGGAGCACACCATGTGACCGTGAAGGGCACGCCCACCAGGGCTAGGGAGATGCAGGAGCGCACGGTGTGACTGTGAAGGGTGTGTCCACCAGCGCATGGGAGATGCAGGAGCACACCATGTGACCGTGAAGGGTGTGTCCACCAGGGCCAGGGAGATGCAGGAGCACACCGTGTGACCATGAAGGGCGTGTCCACCAGGGCCAGGGAGACGCAGGAGCACACCATGTGACTATGAAGGGCGTGTCCACCAGGGCCAGGGAGACGCAGGAGCTCCATGAAGGGCGTGTCCACCAGGGCCAGGGAGAAGTCTAGAAGAGTTCCTACCCTCACAGCACCCAAGAGGAACCAGCACTGCTGCCATTTGATCAAGGAACTCTGAGACACCTGGGTCTTGGACTCCCCCTCCGGAATTGTGAGACCATATGCTTCTGCTGTGCAAGCCACAAGTTTATGATGCTTTGTTCAGGAGGTCCCAGCAGCTAATTAGCAAAGCAAGAAAATATGTCCAATCCCTTACCAGCACACTGCTGAATAATTGAGGTTTGTGGTTTAAGAAGGGAAAATGACAGCAAAGAATTTGGAAGATATCCTTGCTAAAAATCAGAATATATGACTTTGGAGAAAAGTTGTGATAGCTTTTTGGTAAATGCTGTGACATACTCTAGGGTTTCAATACTTCATTTGAAAGGAAATTGCTCTTTTAAAAAGAGTATGAGGGGCTAGGCAGATAGCTAAGCTAATAAGGTGCTCGCCTTGCAAGTGTCAGCATGAGAGTTCAGTCCCAGGATGTTTCTGGAATAAACCCTGGGTCTGGAAGCACCTGCTTATCATACCAGCACTGGGAAGGCAGAAACAGGAAGATCCCTGGGGCTGGCTAGCCAGCCCTAGGTCAGTGAGAGTGGACAGTACCCAAAGAACTATACCCATGCTTGTTTCCTGATCTTTACCCACAATTACATTTCTGCATACACACTCACACACACACACACACACACACACACACACACACACCACACATACACACAGCACACAGACAGACCCACACACATAAGGGAGTGGCTGGGGATATAGCTGGGTGATAAGATGCTTGTCTAGCATTTAAGGCCCCTGATATGATCCTTAGTGAAACAGGATACATATTCTCTCTCTCTCTCTCTCTCTCTCTCTCTCTCTCTCTCTCTCTCTCTGTCTGCTTTTGCCTCTCCACTTTACCCTCCTCTTGGTAGCCCATAGCTTTAACCTTGTAAGAGACAGAGGGAATATCTTTGGAAAGTATTCTGAACTGTGCCTGAGGGGTTAATTAGAGTCTTTTGTGGGTCATGATTTGTGCCCATTACAATGAGTTATTTTTGTCCTATGGGCAAAATAGCATTTCTGGGAAAGAAATTATTTATGTATGCAATAATTTATGGTGGTAGATAAGATACTAGATGGAGAAGCTTTGTGGGGGGCGGGGGTGTCTACAAAACATGAAGTGGACACCATAGGGGAAGAATGTATTATGTAAGAGGTACTATTTCACATACATCTTAGCTTCTCTTCCCATGGTTCCTTAGTCTTGAAGTTATGCCATGACCAACTGGAGCCCAAAATCTGCATTCATTATTGACCCTATTAGTTAAGCCTTGTGTTGAAATTGGAGCGGCTGGGCTGCGTCCCCAGCACCCGGCCGCCTGCACGGCTAGCTTTATACCCGAAATAATTACACGGAAACTGTATTCTTTTAAACACTGCCTGGCCCCATTAGTTCCAGCCTCTTATTGGCTAGATCTTACATATTGACCTAACCCATTTCTATTAATCTGTGTAGCCCACAAGCTGGCTTACCAGGAAAGATCTTAACCTGCGTCTGCCTGGAGTAGGAGAATCATGGCGACTCACTCACTCAGCTTCTTTCTCCCAGCATTCTGTTCTGTTTGCTCCTCCCACATATGTTTTAACCTATGAGGGCCAGCCAAGCAGTTTCTTTATTACTTAACCAATGAAATCAACAGATTGATATATGACACTCCCACATCATCCTTGGGCTTTTCAGTGAGCTTTTGTATTGCATTAACACCTGCTTATGTAAAGATTTATATCTAATGAAGCTTGGTGCAACTCCCTCTGGGCTCTTTATCCTGTCCTATCTGGTCTGGATCTCTTCCTTCAATTCTGACTGCATTCACATTTCCAGCCTCTTTTTCCAATGGCTCTTGCTCCTTGTAGTTATTAGAAATGCTCATTTTATGACGATCCTGAAATATCATCTAGTGGCCCTGTAGCATAGCATAGCTACCTGCATTTACAACGCCACCATTTCCCACCACCAAATGAAGTATTTGAGGACCGGTCAGTGTCAAGACTTGGATGAACGTTGTAGGAAGTGCGTTGTTTCTGATCTCTAAGCTTTTGTCAGCTCACTGCTCTAGGCTTTCCATCACAACTGCCCTGAAGTGCTTGGCTGGGAGCAGTGAGTCCCAGAAAGTCAAGTCTCCATACCTGCATCACACTGACCTTACAGCACATCTCCAGCACCAAAGCAGAGAACCTTGGTCTGGATCAGTCGCTAAGAGCACCTTCTAGTCATGCAGATTGTTTCTATGTGTGCTCCATTAGGAAGCTTCACTCTGTTAGCCCACTTAATGCTGGGATTAAAAACAGAAAGAATTTAAAATTCCCTGCTTTAATTTAAAAATCTTGCTGTTTATTTCTATAGACAATGAATTTTTAACTTGACAAAATTACATATATACATATATATAAATATATACATACATAATATAATATATTTTGAAATACGTGTACGTTGTGGAAAGCTATATCAAACTAATTAGCATATATATTATCTAATATGCTGCCCGGCCTGTCCGTCACTTAGACAATTTCTAAAACCCATTCTCAGCAGTTTGCAGATGTATAATGCATTGGTGTCAACCATGGTCACTCAGTTAAATTCTTGAATTTATTTCTCCCATCTGATTGAAAGTTTGTATTTTCTCGCATCTTTCCACCTCATCAACCCAGGGAACCCCATTCCACTCTTTATTTCTAAGTTCAATTTCTTAAATATATATATATATATTTCATATGTGTTAAGATATATATATATCACACACACACATATATATATATGATATTATGTATTAGTTATTTTTTCTGTGTCTGGCTAATTTTACTTAACAAAATATTCTTAAATTCCATCCATGTTTTCACAAGAGTAGACTTTTCTTCTTTTTTAAGGTGGGGTAGTATTAACCATGTGCACACCTTCTTTCTGAAGTTAGCTTTTATGGGAGACCCATACCACAAAACACTAGCCTTTTGGAGGATTCAAATAATAATGATAACCTTGTTAATTTAGACTCATCTTGACTTCATTGCGCTTGCATTAAGCTAAAAAAAAAAAAACAAACCAAAAATCAAACAAACAAAAAAACCAACCAAGTCCTTGGCAGCATCTATGACAAATGTGCTTTCCTTCACAGAAAGACCCTGTGATTGTTCCAACCGTTTATGCAGTCTGGATTGTCTCAGATCTCTAGGTCACCCTACTGTTACTGTTTTCTTGTTAGAACAGATGTGAGTTGATACCTTATTACAGTTTTCATTTGATGGTTAGTGACCGAGCATATTTCATCTATGTGTTGACCATTTCTAGGTTGTTATGGTTTGAGTGTGAGCTGTCTCCTTTAGGCTCATGTTAGAGCACTTGGTCCACAACTGGAGGTGTTCTGGACGGTTTTGGGGACCTGGTGGACAAGGGACCTGGTGGACAAGCTTGCAGCTATGGTGCTGGTTTGGGCCAAAGGGACTCATCAGCTGAGATGTGAGCAAGCCACTTGACAGCCATGGGTCATTCTGATGCTGCCGTTCCTTCCCCACCAGGGTGGGCTTGGCCCTCTCAGACCCTGAAGTGCACTACAACTTTCTTCTAAATCATTTGTTTCAGTACCTAATACAAAGATCTTCTTTGGAAAAGTGTTAATTAAGACAATTTGCTCAATTTTCATTGGGTTATTTATTTTTGCTTAATGTATGCACCCTGTTTCAAACAGGCTGTTCGGGCTGGAGAGATGGTTCAGAGGTTGAAAGTACTGACTGTTCTTCCAGAGGACCGGGGTTCAATTCCCAGCAACTACATGGCAGCTCACCGCTGTCTGTAATTCCAGTTCCAGGAGCATACGTGTGGTGTACAGACATGTACGCAGGCAAAATGATCTTATTCATAGAGTAAAATAAAAACATTATTTTTTTTAAAAAAAGCAGTTTCTTCATACCATTGAGGATGTTAATTTTTCACTCTAGTGACCATTTCATCCTATTTAACATGTAAGTATATATGTCTCTTAAGTGCACTCGTTACTGGTTTATTTGAGCTCCTTATCTATTTTGGTTAATACCTTCCTAGTAGAGTGGGTTTGCAGTTACCCCCTCATTGTAGATGCATCTCCACATTTTGTTGGTTCATTTCTTTGCTGTATGGAGCTTTTGAGTTTGATATAATCCCATTTGTCTACTTTAGCTGTATTACCTGTAATTTTGGAGTCATGTATGTATATATATGACATTACCCAGAGCAGGGTCATAGACCTTTTTGCCTGTTTTCCTCTGATTAGCTGTATAATTATTAATTTATTATCAATCAATAGTTGTATATACATATATATTAATAAGTATTATTAATATATTAGTTTTAGTCTTTAATTCATCTTTGTGATCTTTCCGATATATGGCATGAGATAAAAGTCTTCTCTAATTCCTCTCTGCATGATACCAAGTCCTCTCTCTATTTTTTATAAAAGAGGCTGTCCTTTATATCTTCTTGGCTTCACTGTTGGAATCTATGTCTGGGCTCTCTACATCGTTGCCCCAGCTTATGTGTCTGTCCTCATGCAGGAACCTTGCTGTTTTGGTTGCCATGCAGTTTGGTATACTTTTAGTTCTTTATTATATTAATTTGAAATCTGAGATCTTGTTTCCAGTTGTCTCAGTACACTTCATGTCTTGGGGTCTGTAGAATGCTCTAGTGGTGTTGGGACCTGGGGGGATGGAGCCGATAAGTGAAGCAGACTAAAGTCTCACGCAGTAGTCAATTTTATTTCAGAGCATCAGACAATTTATACTCTGGGGATTGAAAGCAGGCATGTCACGAGAGCAAACTGCATGAGCCAGGTGAGCAGCCCTCAGCAAAGCAGGCTTTTCCGTAGGAACAGATAACCGTAGCCAAACTCACTCCTGTCTGTTCCACTGGGGAGGGGCACAGAAGCACAAACCACAAACATTTCTGTGGTTTGTGAAGAAACTGAGATCATGAGACTCTTGTCTTATTTTCTTGGAGCTTTTTTACAAGCACCCAGAATTCCTCTCACAGGACTCCAGTCTTGGACGGCATTCCAGCGATGACTTCTGCTTTTTAACCCTTTAGTATTTTAATCACAGTTTTCCTTTCTCTTCTGTTTCTGTCCCCTGTTCTTTGATGTTGGTATCTCACCATTTTAAACCATTCTTTACTTTTCAATATTTGCTTTAATTTTTTTGCAACTTTTCTTGTCATTATTTCAGGCTCATTTTAATTTTCTCTCTTTTTCTGCACTGTAAACACTCAAACTCTTTCATGTTATTTCTCTATTTCTTGTAATACTTGGTTTATTTTGGCTTTAAGAAGTTCTAAATATGCAAGCATTCATTTTTTCAAGCATTAAAATGACATGGACATTTTTTTCTCAGCAACTATAGGTGAGATGTTCTTCTCGATGGTTGCTTGTTGAAGTTTTCAGAATGCTCCCTTTTGCTGCAGTATTGATTCTTTAAGGAAACAGCCTCCCCAACACTCCAGTGTCATTTTTGACAAAGTTCTCATCCAACAGTGATTATGACTTGTCTAGAATGGACACATTTGGTATTAGAATTTGACACCTTTTCTCATTTTCCTGTACCTTATATTGCCCCATTTTTTTATGAGAGCCAGGCATTCCCACATTGGTTCTGTCTGAGACTAATTTTGGGACCAGCAAGTTGCTTAACATCAGGACACATTCTAGAGATGCATCCAAAGCCCTGCTTTGTTGGAGGAATTCCAGCAAAGAGATATGAGAACCTTGTGGACTGCTGTCTTTTTACAATCCATTCCACAATGACCTGCTTCGCCAGTGAAGTTTGACCCCCTCCCTGTCCCCACCCTATTCCTTGCCCCGCAGCTCTGTGGGAGCCTCCAGACTGTACGGTTCCTCCTCCACTCTCACTCTCCAAGCAATGCCTTTGCCGTGATCATCACCGTAGGCATCCTGTACTTCTCCTCCTTTTTCTAAAAGCACCCAATTCAAGTCTAGACAAAAGAAAGTAGAGCCCAGTGCTCTCTCCTTTAGTTAGACCATGTAGGGAAACATGAGTCTGGGACATATTCTTTAAAAATAGAATGATGAGGTAACTTAAAAATGATGCTATATGAGGAAGAGCTGAGGGAATAGGTTAGCCTAATTCTAAAAGGAATTTACAGGAAGTTGGCTTCCTCTTGGCAGCTATCCCTGGGGCTGCCATGGAAGAGGAGTTTGCTAACTGGGGCAGAACTAGACTCAATGGGTAGAATTTGCAGGGTGCCAGCTTTGACTGTGCTTGGGGAGAAAAACAATTCAAATATAAAAACTTAAAGTGTACAGCCTGCTGCTTCAAAGCGGACCACTAAGACCGCTTAGCAGACCCATGGCAGAGGGAGGGAGGGTACTGGGATTTTTGCCTTGTCTTCATTTTTTTTTCTTTTTTGCCTCCAGTCTTAAATTGCATTTACAAAAAAGTAAGTTCTATTGTGTACTTTTTGGGGCATGCAGCATGATGTTTTGAGATATATGGACATGTATGTATCAATACAGTAAGGAGTATATTGGCTGTGAAATGATTTAACATACCCAACTGATCTGAAGAGCCTATTGAAAACTGTGTTTGCGTTAAGTGAGCATCCCTATCCGCTTTATCTCTTTTGGTGGTGAAAGCATCACCCTTGCTGATAAGCCTCTGAGATCACTGGTCCCTGTTCTCCTCGTCACTCTGGTTATTTTGTAGAGGTTAGGATCATGCTGGGCAAAGGCATGAACCGTGGATTGGAATCATTTAGAACTAAACCATTAGATTTCCAGAGACATACTTAATCCCAGTCTTTTAGAATGAAGTATAAATAATTCATAATAGATATGCAGTCTTAAATATTTAGTAGGAGTTTTGATAATTGTTACATCCACGTAGTTAGTTCTTGGCTTCCTTCATGCCCCTGTTTGATTTCTTCCTCAGCAGCCCATCCTGTAAAAATTGATTAGAGTCATTGGCTTTGGGGCTATGTATAAATAGAATCACATGACTTTCTTCACTCTACACAATACTTTGCAGTCTCGTTATGTATTCATTTCAGGTATCTGAAGGTAGCTCCTTTGCATTGAATTTTATATGAATACATAATTAATTCACTACACCCTCCAAAGATTTTATTTCTTGAACCTTAGAGGAACAATGCCAAATTTTCACAGAGGAATTTTAATTGTGTAGGAAAAGCTTCATATTATAAAGTACTGTTATAATTTTATTGCTGCCCATCTTTTAGAGAAGTAAGGAGATAAATAATACGCAGTGTGAAATGCGAGTGAAAACCGAGTTCATGGGAAGTCTTCGATGACTCTCAGAGCCCCACCAAACAGAATTTATGGTTTATCTAATTTGCCTGAGATATAGTTTTGTATTAAACATAAACAGATTCTTCAGAATGCCCCAGAAATCTGTGAAAGATTAATAAGTAGTTCAGTAAAATCATTGTCAGAATGACTTGAAGAAATTTACAAATCTATTGTGATTCACACATGAATTGAAATGTCTGTATTAATGAATTGCTTCTAAATATACAATGTTAGGGTAAAAGTTGAATATTCACTATCATTTTAATAATAGCCAAATAGAACCACCTTCCTAGGCAATAATAAGATAATTTTAAAACTTGTTTTTTATCAGCTGTATTGAGACATGGCTGACATTCAATAATTGAAAGTTATTTACAGTATATAAAATCTGACACATTTCCACATATTTTAATGCCATGATACTCTTACCACCACCAAACTAAAAAATGTGTCTACTGTTTCTACCTAACCCTTTAACTTTGTAAACTAAATTTAACATCTAACCAAATGTTTCTCTCCTCTGCTGTCTCTTCCCCAAGCCCAACTGCTAATTACATTTTTATTTTTTGTTTATTTATTTATTTTGGTATAAACTAGTTTTCACTTTGCTGATGTTGTAGAGGCACTGCAGTAGGTTGTGGACCATGTCTGTGATGCTAACATAAATAATGTTTTTTTGTTATTACATGAGATGTACTTATAATTTCAGGTAAACAACATGACACTTTACAGAATAACCTCAATTAAATGCACACAAAAATAACTTTTATATGTATAGAAAAAAGTGAAGAGACATTGGAATGATTAATCATTAGTGAGGATATGGGATTATGGGTAATTTAATTTTTGCTGGGCTACATTTTCTTAATCTAGCATAATAAGAATAAATTATTTTCAATAAAATGTAAAGAAAAAAGTAATTCGTGACTTTGGTGATCCGTGCACACAATGAGTTCCTTATAATGTGCATTTCCGCTTGGCCAAGGGAATTTTTACTTGAGAATTTCACTGTGAATAGTTAATAATGTGTCCTCTGAGCCAAAGGAAAAATTAAGATAAAGAAGCACCTTTCTTTCTGGAAGTGTTGGAGAGTCTTGGATATTAATATAATTTATCCAAGTAATCATGTTAATAACTATGCTATGTAAAATAATTCCTCCACTATCTGACTTATCCTTCTGGAACGGAACTGAAGGCATTATGTGAGCTCTCCTGGTAATGAAGGTCACAAATCACAAGAAAGAACACAGGCAGGGAGGATTAGGACAGAAAGAGCCGGAGCCATAACTTCGCATCCCTGTTAGAGTGAATCCTGAGATCTGACAAATGTGAGCGGGTGAAAAATGGTCCTTAATGAATTCAGGACGAGCTGGTTTCCTCTGGAGTTGGTTGGGGAAAAATTTTCTTTTTCCTTAAAATTCTAGCAAAAGTAATATCCACATATAAATTACAATAATTTGTTACATGTAACCGTATTATAATCTTTCATAGATAATGTCCACGGTAAAGGGCGATTTTTATTCTTGAGTTCTACATGAGATCTCAGGATACCGCATAAGACTGTAGTATCTACAATGCAAAAGGTTATGAAGTACACATGCCTTTATATCTCACTTAACACGGTAGTGGTTTCCTAGCAGACCTTCTGAAAGACACAGAAAAGGGTGAAGAATATTCTATGCTCTCCTGACATCAGTGCACTGTGTGTTTCTCAAACAAGTGTCTACTGTGAGTCTTAATAATGTGGCCTTTTCACCTGTATGCACACTAGGGTAGGAAATGGAGAATGACTCCGCACATCAATACAGTTACAAGTTTCAAAACTAGGGTCTGGGTCATTTAATAAAAACAGGGGTTTTATTAAAACAAATGAAAACCATTACCCCTTTTTCTCACTGATTGCTTTCCAGTTTGCGTCGGGTTGTCATTCTAAAGACAGTTTCTCACAAAGCAGGAATCACTTCTCTTGTGTTCATGTTTCAGAATTGGCCAAGGTGAAGACTGATTGGGAAGACTCTGGCAGTATTTCAGAGACTCCTAAGGCAGGAACGTGATAGCTTTAAATCTTTTGCTCTCACAAGTTAGCGTGGGCTGAAAATGTCTCTCGCTCTGTGTGGCATGTCTCTGAGGATGAACACAGGTCTTACTGGTAGTAGTGACTGAATGACTTCCTGCTGTTGCACAGTGAAGCTATTGTCAGTACAAAGTAAGATACTAAGCTCTCAGAAATTTTATTGTGCTCCCCAAACCCGTTTTTTATGCCTCAAAATAAAAACTTGTAGTAAAATTAGTGATGCCTAAATTTCTCTTAACCAATTTATATTTAAGTCAATGATCTGATAGCAATTCTTGAAACTATCCTACCCTCTTAAAATATATAAACATGTATTTTATTATTGAAGCTATCTTATTTGCTACCCAATGTGCTTTAAGTGATTTTTAAGACTAATATATATGAGTACATAAAGTATATAAAAGACATGGGTAGATATTTAAATATAAAATAGACAAGGTAAAGGTTCAAGAATAATCACTTGTGCTTGTGCCTATATGTGTACACGTTCGTGTCTGAGTGTATGCTTGTGTGTGCACATGTGTGTGCATGTGGAGGCTGGGGGAGGGTGGTATCAGGTGGCCTCAATCACTTTTCCACATAACTTTTGAGCTAAGGCCTCACTGAACCCGAAGCTCTGAGATGGCTGGACCTGGCTGGACCAGAGAGTCCTAGGTATCCGCAGCGGCCTTCCCGGACTGGGGTTATAGCGCTGTGACACAGAGCTGGCTTTTACATGGGTGCTGGGGATCTGAACGCAAACCAGAGCCATCTCCCCACCTCTCATGCATGATCTCAGTATATAGAAATCTTTTATCAAAAGTGATTAGAATTGAATTCCTAAATTATTTATTTGAGCAGATGTCTACCAGTGATGACCAGTATGATTAATAACCAGAGATCATTGTTTAGAAAGTATTCTTTGACTCCAGCCCAAGGCTCGCACACACAAGAGGAAGCAGCAACAGCACTGAGGTATATCCTCTGCATTTGGTTGTCTGTTCTAGCTGTCTGGAGACACTCACTGTGCAGCTTGGGCTGGCTTCCACTCTTCAAAGCTCTGGAACTGCAGGCCTATACCACCATACCAAGCTCATACTTTATTTAAAAAATAGTTACTGCTTAGGAAAAGAATGTTGTAATTGTAATTAAAAATGACGTGCTTTCATTTTTCAAACACACTAAAACCAAAATTTAGTTCAATTTCCTCTTGATTGTTTGGGGCTTGATAATTCACTTAGCATTTCTTCAGGCCCCCTTCTCCAGCTGTTGTAACCTTCTGTTCACATCGGTGTCCGCTTGAGCATCCTGGGCAGTGGGAGGTGGACGGGCTGTGTGAGAGGAGACAGAAATGAGCTGAGTCAGTGGTTCCTTGTTCGTGTTAGCAGTGAGTTCTCTCTGAAGCTCCTAGTTAAAATAAGGTTTTCAGTGTACTCCTGATTTTAATTTATGGTGTGTGCGTGTGCTTCATTAATTTAGAGATAGTAAACTCAATTAGAAGTAAAGAGAGAGAAAGACAGTGAGCAACTTTGAAAACAGACCCAGTGGGGGTTCAAATCCTAGCCCTCTGTGGCAAGCTTTAATTTATTAGCCTTGACTTTACCAGTTCCAGTAGAACAAAATGTCTATGGCAAGGTTCTTGGGAAAATTAGTAATAACCCATGTAAAAATGTAGTCTAGAACATATTTACAACTTTACCCAGATGTGTTTTATAGTTTATTAGAAAATATTTCATGTCAAAGGTTTCTTTCTTGAAAACACTAAGATCACTAGATATACTGTGAAAAAAATCTCAGGATTATCAGCAACCAAATTTATAATGAATATATACCATAAGCCAGAATTCATATAGTTCTGTGACGCTTGGAATTCCAACACATCCCAGAGTTCTCACCATTTTCTTTAGTGCACCTTGTCATAACTGGGAGTCAAACCCATGAGAGAGGGCTAAAAGTCGGATTCTACTGCCCCCTGCCTCTTTCAATGTGTGTCGCTATCAAATAGTCAGGAAAAAAGAGTTCAGTATTGGGGAGATGGGTCAGGCAGGAAATTACTTCCCACACAGGCTTAAAACTCAAGTTCAGATCATCAAAAGCAGATACAGCACTGCATGGGAATATTCTTAGTGTCAGCTAGACGGGAACAGGTGGTCCGCTGGTTTTGCTGGTCAGCCAGTCAAGCTGAAGGAGTGAGTTTCAGGGTTAGTGGGAGACTCTGTCTGAAAAAATAAAGAGGAGACTGCTCAACGAAAGACAACTGACAACTTTGGGTCTCCACACATGTGTGTAACACATGCACACAGACAGGTAAACATGAACCTGCACATATATGTACACATACCACACAAACACTTGCACACACACATACCTGCATGCACATATGTACATATGAACCTGCATACACCTGGACATATATAGTTGCACATGCCTGTGACCTCCACACACACACTCATTCATGCACACACACAAGTACACATGAACATACATACACACATCACATAAACACACCTGAACACACACATACCTGTACACACACAAGTACATATGAACCTGCATGCACACACACCTGTGTGAACCTGTACATACACATTCCCATACCTGTAAACATACTAATTCATGTACACATACCCATACAAGTACACATGAACACCCCCACACTTGTATGCTCAAATCTACACACACATGGGTACACACATGCATGCACATGAACACACAGAGAGGCACATATGAACCCACCCCCCCACACAAACATTGCATACAGACAACTTATGGATTCTATGGAATAGATATGGTTGCGATGCTGTAAAATTTACTGGCTTTGTAAATTTTAAAAAGTGGAGTATTTAAATTAAGTATCAATACAAGAAAACCTTGACATTAAAAGCAATTGAAGAGAAGCCATTGGTGAACGCTCATACCTTGATTTAGAGCTTCTTCTTCTTCTTCTTCTTCTTCTTCTTCTTCTTCTTCTTCTTCTTCTTCTTCTTCTTCTTCTTCTTCTTCTTCTTCTTCTTCTAAGTCTTTATTCTCTGGTAATTTCACTGCATTAGATCACAGGCGTTCCTTGTTCCCCACCTCCACCTATTCCTGTAACCTTCTCACTCACCCCCTTTAAAAGAACCTGCTAAGTCCATTTAGTGCTGTCTGTGAGCACATGTTGTAGGGCACAGACATCAGAACATGCTGCAGCTACCAAAACAGACTTCGATAGATCAAGCCAGTCAGTGCTCCAGCGTGGACAGGGGATGATGCTCCTGTAGGGCACACACATCAGAACATGCTGCAGCTACCC
>NC_022019.1:31212639-31213401 GCF_000317375.1 Microtus ochrogaster
GGGCACACACATCAGAACATGCTGCAGCTACCCACACAGACTTCGATAGATCAAGCCAGTCAGTGCTCCAGCGTGGAAAGGGGATGATGCTCCTGAGACCCCATCTCTAGTTGAGAAGCTATTGGCAGATGGTGTTGGATTCCTCTGAGATGCAGTTGTGGGCTCCACCACAAAGATGATGTCTCCTCCTCCTCCTCCTCCTTCTTCATTCCTGATTCTGTTTCCAGAGTGACTAAAACAGTTTTACAGGATAATTCATTCTCATCTGTAGTCATGCAAAACCCAAATCAAATAGGAAACATAGTTTTCGAAGATGCAGCAGTTTAAGTAAAGCTCTTTTGAATGTTCCTGGAGCTCAAGGCTTTGTTATTTTACAAAGCAAACACTTGACTTGTGCGATGGAGCCAAGCCACACAGAAGGGAGGAATATTCCTGACTGGATACTCAGGTTGCAGAGATGGCCATACCATGGCACACAGAGAGAGCATTGTTTTCTTCCGGGTGAGCTGAACTGCAGAAAGATGGAGGTAAAATGATCAGAGGGGAATGCTGGAGGGAAGGTTGAAAAGTTAAACTTTTGCTTTTTCAAACTTCTGTATTTCTATTTTGTTGGAGTAAAAGAGAAAACATTTTTTAAAGTCTTTTTTTTGGTATTTAAGATGTTTAATAACCTAAGAATTTTTATTTATTTATTTATTAAAGATTTCTGTCTCTTCCACGCCACCACCTCCCATTTCCCTCCCCCTCCCCCAAATAAGTCCC
>NC_022019.1:31215716-31217518 GCF_000317375.1 Microtus ochrogaster
GAAAAAAACCATATGATCATTTCATTAGATGCTGAAAAAGCATTTGACAAAATTCAACACCCCTTTATGATAAAAGTCTTGGAGAGATTAGGGATACAAGAGAAAACTTTTTTTTTTTAAAGTCTTGATCCTGGTCGATGAATCACATAATGAAAGCCTAGTTTGTGTCGAGAACACCGTTCATAACAAACCCACTTCCATCAGTAGATTAAGACTATTTTTTTTCTCGTTTTATTTTCAAATTTTCTGCTAAGTCCAACCATTCAAAGTATGGATAATCTGCACTTTGGTCCATTTTTAAATCTCTGATATAAATATTGTCCGATTCCATCTCTCATGATAAAGAGTCATAGTCAGACTGAAAGCTTGATAAGCATTATACTAAATCAAATCGGATAAAATCATATTTAGGGAAAGAATCATAGAAACACTAATGGGGCAAAGGCTGGAGATTCTAGGTGGAAAATGATCAGTAGAAATGCCTGCCAGGTGATCTTGAGGGACAAGGATAGAGAGGGCCAGGAGGGAGGGGAGTCAGAGCCGCATTCAGCTCCTCTTGCCTTTGACCTGCGTAGTAACGCTGTTTCTTTAGTGATCACTTCAGTTAATTAAGAAAAGGCAGCAAAGGTCAACATTGACACAAAGAATACCAAATAAGTGAAAACAGAAATCTAGAGAAAGTAAATTTCAGGCAAGTCAGCTTTGCAGGGCTTAAAGAGACCACAAGAAAATGACCTGTAAGTGGATGGCTCCATGACAATTAGATTATCTCTTCAAGAACAGTTTTCCTAAGAACGGCTAGAGGGTGAAGGGGCTAGGTGCAGCCCCAGCTACACAGTGCTGCTTGCTCGAAATGACCGAGACTAGAGATGCTATCTGAACACTAGGAAGGAGTAAGGCTTGACCGTGATGGCTTAGGGAGGATACCAGGAAACAACCAAGTTTTCCCTCCTGAAAAGATAAGGTAGTCTCTCATCAGGAATAGAGAATGGGGAACAGGTGGTGGTTGAAAGACAGAGAGACTAACGGGCCTTGGCAGGGAATTGATCACAGATCATTTAAATAAACAGGTCCCGATGACTTTCAAATTAGATTGCCAATTATTGATGATTCTGTTCTGAGGTGCTAAAAGTAACGAACTTTTGTTATTGTAGGAAACTACACTTAGTGATTTTCTAGATCGCTGTGAGCCATTAGTGCCTGCTTCATTATGCCTGATGCCAAAGGACACAGAAAGAAGGTTTAGTTTTTATTGTGAGAGTAGTTCTGCGTTCATATTTACAGCTCTTTGCTTCTTTCTTTTCAACCACCATTGTGTGACTTTCCATTTTCTGTTACAGGGAGAAAAAACAAAACAAAGTAAATAAACAAACAACAACAAAACTCTTACCTTATACTAACAAGACTTGCATTCATGATTAGAGTTATAAATCTGACTGAAATGCCACCTGGGTTCCAAAGCTGCCAGTGACTCTGAGCAGGAAGGAGCACACCAAAAGATGAGCTCATGTCACCATTTTCCTGTTTAAAATCTGAGCATTTTATTTGAATCAATTTAAGATATATATACTAAAAATTACTGACTCTTCCCCTAACAGGACACTTTTTAAATGATGTCCATGATGTCCATGGCAGAATTGGAGATATATTTTACAACCAAATATATTTGAACAGTAGTCAAACTTAAATGAAGAACTAACACATTTATTCATCATTAGGAAACACTTGTATTTGCAAATTAATATACATCATTTCTTAAGATAATGACTTAGTCAGTGTACGTTTCTTTTTTTTTTTTTTTT
>NC_022019.1:31217908-31218610 GCF_000317375.1 Microtus ochrogaster
AAACCCATTGCCATTGTTCTTGAGTTCTCAGTAGTCCTCATTGTCCGCTATGTTCAGCAAGTCCGGTTTTATCCCATGCTTTTTCAGACCCAAAAGCCCAGGACCAGATGGTTTCAATGCAGTGTACGTTTCTTAAGGATAATATGACTCTTTCCAGATAGACAACAGATTGCATGAAGATAGTTCTTATCTGAAGACAGCTTCAAACCATCTGCTAAACAACTCCTATCTGGCTATGATAGTCTGAACAATGTAAATTTCATCTTAAAAAGTTTTACAAATTAATGTTAGCATGCAAAATAAAGTAATGGGTTCCATTATGTGTCTTCACACCTGTGTGCAATTATAGTTTGATCCCATCCTTACCTGTCTCCTGCTCTCTCCTCATGGCCCCTCCTTTCCCTCCCCTCCATCTCTCTCTCTCTCCAGGTGCCCTTTTTTGCTTCTTATCCCTCGTATTCCATTGCCCTCTCAATTCATTTCCTTCATCAATATCTTCTTATTCCCGCCCATGATTTCTGTTCTAGCTTTGTACCTACACACATGTATCCATTCACACGCATGTGTAATTCTCAATATAGGTTCCACTCATGATGTCAACACGTGGGATTTGTCTTTTTGAGTCTGGCACATGTCATATTCCATAGTGATTTAGAGTCTCTGTCATGTAGCATGTACTGTGTTTTCTTCATTTGAGTCTGG
>NC_022019.1:31219015-31231971 GCF_000317375.1 Microtus ochrogaster
GTCGTGTAGCATGTACTATGTTTTCTTCATTTGAGTCTGGCACATGTCATATACCACAGTGATTTAGAGTCTCTGTCGTGTAGCATGTACTATGTCTTCTTCACTTAGTCATCTCTCCGTGGACAGCCAAGCTGGGTCTACTTGAATAGTTGGGAAATGACCACCAGCGGGTATTTCTGTGGTATGTTAGAGTTCTGTGTGTGCCCAGAGCTGAGTCCTGTGTCAGCGCTGTTCTCTGGTGTGTGAAGAGTT
This sequence comes from Microtus ochrogaster, assembly GCF_000317375.1. NCBI lineage: Eukaryota > Metazoa > Chordata > Mammalia > Rodentia > Cricetidae > Microtus > Microtus ochrogaster. The sequence continues at coordinate 31,219,268 of NC_022019.1, forward strand.
TCTAGAGTTCCCGTAGCGGCTTAGGTTCTCTTTCACAGTGAGCAAGTGTCCTCTCCTCTCATGTCCCCAATAGCATGTGTTGTCATTTGGTTTCAGGTTATTAACAACGGGAGGCAAGGGGACAGAATCTCGTGGCAGTTTAAATTTCTGTTTTCTGGTTGGCTAAGGGTTGTAAAAATACGTTGAACTGTTAATTTGGCCTTTTGTGTTTCTTCTTTTGAGAACTATTTATCTCATTCTTGGATTACTTATCATTGAATGAGCTGGAATTTTTGATGTTTAATTGGTGCAGTTCTTTATGTAACCTAGATAAAAAAAAATCTCTGTCTTCCTATGTAGTTGGCAAAGATTTCTTCCCTCTTCTCTGGACTATCTCTTTTCCCACGACCATTTCCTGTTCTATAGGTGGTGGTCTTTTCTCCCATGGTCATTTCCCAATCCCACTCGTCAATTCTTGGAATTTTTTTCCTTTACTATTCATCTTTTATTTTTAGAAAACCCTTGCCTATGCCTCTATTTGGAAGTTTTCCTCCTGTTTTACTGTAGCAATTTCAAAGTTTTAGATCTTATATCTAGGTCTTTGAACCATCTTAAAATGACTTTTTTTTTTCTCCTGAAGCAGAAGAGATACGGATCAAGATTCATTTTTCTACATATGGTAATCATACCCCAGTTTCCCCAGCACTGTTTGGAAAAGAGGCTATAATTTCTTGAATGCATGTTTTTGACAGTTTTGTCAAAAATCACTTAGCTGAAACTGCAAAAGTATATTTTTTTAATTTTTATTCCATTTCATGTGTCTATATCTCTGTTTTTGTGCTAACGCCATGCTGTTACTACTACAACTCTGTAATATAATTTGGAATCAGTTATTGTTATACCTCCAGCATGTTTATTTCTGCTAAGGCTTGCTTGATTTGGGTCTTTTATGCTTTCGTTTAAATTTAAGATTCTTTCATCTGGTTATGTGAAGAGCATCATTGGAATGTTGATGGGAATTTCATTGAATCTGTAGATCACTTTCAGAAATATAGGCATTTAAGGAATTTCAATTCTTCCCAGTTGTGGCCACAGAGATGTCTCCACTCTCCTGTCTTCATGGATTGTTGTAAACACTTCAAGTCCTGCCTCCTCCTCGAACAATGCTCTCCCCCTGTGTGTCTGCTTGGTGCATGGCATCCGCCTTTCTGTGTCTTGTCTACTTATGATCTCACTCACAGTGAATGAGGGTCCATCTCTGTGATAGCATAATACCCTTTTAGTTACATCTAAAAAAGCGACTCTGTTTCTAGATATCACATTCAGGGATGCTGGCAGCAAAGATTCCAACATAGCTTTGTTTAGGGAGATGACACAGTTCAACTCATAACTATCATCATATTGAAATTTGTCTCTTTGTCTTTTTCTAAACAGTCTGCTTTTGAGTACTTTGTTTTATATCTCTGTTATCAAGTCTCAGAAGCTTTTAGAATAGTCCCCCTTTCCCCTTCTATACAGCAAGCTCCCCATCATTGAGGTTTTATGGGATAAAATGTTTTTCAACTTTCCCTTTTGCTATTACTTCCACTCTTAGCTTGGACTCTTGCTGTTTCTGGTTGAGATCTTAGGATGTACCTAAGATCTAACTGCTACTTCCTCCCCTCCTTCCTTCTTACCCTGTTCTTCCTCCCTTCCCGCTACTCCTCTTGTTCCTCTTTCTCCGACCCCAGTCTACTCTGTATGCTTCTCTAGGCAGTTCCTTCCTTCCTAAGGTACATTTCTGGTCCTGTTTCTCTCTTCTTTCAGAATATCCAGGGCCTTCTCCGAATTAAATCTCTGAAGCTGACCTCTTGGGAAGTAAAGGTTATATGTTTTTATATTTCCTCTTTATACATAGTTCTTACAACTCTATGCCATAATCCTAATCTAATTCAAGTTCCTGTGAGTTGTCAAGACACAGAAAATTTCTACCTGAACTTAAATCATACTCATTGCTTTTACTGAAACCATCCTCCTCTATTTCTAGTCCCATGGTTTTATGTTGACTACCCTCCAAAGGTACACTTACAAAGGCTTGATTTCTGGGTAGTGTCATCAGAAAGTTCTGTTGACCCTCAAGAGGTAAGTATAGTGAGAGATCCTTGGGCCTGCCTACAATAGGATTGTGAGACCCAGTTTTTATCTCTGTCTGTCTGTCTGTCTGTCTGTCTGTCTGTCTCTGCTTTGGCTAGGTATATGACTGCTAAATCAGACATGTGGTACTCCTATGAGGAACAGCCACCACAGCCCTCACCATAGGTCCAATCAAAGATCATGAATATTGGACTTTTCCCCAACTATGAGAAGAAAACATCATAAGCCAAGTTACCTGAATCAGACATTTTATTGCAGCAATGCTAAGCTGACTAATATATCCCTGTAGCCTTTAAATGATCAAGGACTCTTCATTGTCACTGGAAATGCCATCTTCTCTCAGGGCTTTCCCAAGTTACTTCAGCCGGGCGGTGGTGGCGCACGCCTTTAATCCCAGCACTCGGAAGGCAGAGACAGGCGGATCTCTGGGAGTTCAAGGCCAGCCTGATCTACAAGAGCTAGTTCCAGTACAGGCACCAAAGCTACAGAGAAACCCTGTCTCGAAAAACAAACACACAAACAAACAAACCCCCCAAAAACAAAAAAAGAAACCCTATCCCAAGTTACTTCATTCTGTCTTATGCTACCTTATATTTGATGATTTACACATAAGTATTTTACCAACTACCCTCTAAATTACAGAATTCTATAAAGCAGAGATACATATGAGATCTGTTTTGTTTTCCACAATGACCTACCATACTCTGATCTATCGGTGCAGGAGTTTAGTTGCTGCTAGTTAGAACATTTAAGAAGAGTTCACAGCACGGATTTAATTAAGAGAAACCAGGGGTTAGATATCCAAATGCAGGAAGTGCCACTGATTAAAATTATTAGATATTGGGAAATTTTCCTGGAGGGGTGCTGTCAAGTTGTTGAAGGGTACAGTGTCTTGGTTTTTACTCAGAGCAATTCCCCACCAAAGGGTTGGCATCTTTTGCTTTTCATGATGGGTTGTATTTTCTCTGAAAATAGAAGATGTGGCAATTGGATCAATTTCTAGGACATATAACTTATCTGGATCAACCTAATGTTCTGTATATAAAAATGTCCCAAAAGAAGCATCATCTTTAATTTGGGAATTTTATTTTTACATAAAGGCCACTTTTACTATTATTGCAACCAGCTTGAAAAAGCATATCTTTACTTCATTGAGTTATGTAGACTAAACTTCAAACATACTTATTGAACTCAGACCTTATTATTGGTGTCAGCTATTCATATACACATTGATATTAGATTCACTTGGTGAAATGTGTTTCTAAAATTCCTTTGATCATTATTAGAATATAATCCTGTCATGATAAGTTCTCAGCACCACAAAGTTGCTTTATGGGGATGAGGGGATTGGGCTCTGAGTTTGCACTCATCCTATTGCTAGCTAATGGAGCAGCAAGCCACTGTGGACCCACATTTTCTCAAGTGTAAAGTGGAGGTGTTAGCATCTGGCCGAAAGGTTGTTGTGAGAATGAAATGAGGTAATTTATGTAAAGCAGTATGTTAGCAGGCACTTAGTGAGTTTCTGCTGAATAGGTGTGATTTAATAATAATGTTAATACTAAGCAATGCCAAGTACGTGTCATGGAAAGTCAAGTCTTTAAAGTCTCCAAGTTGTCCGTCATGCAATGTCAAAACTCAATGGCAAAGTGTTCTGCAATATTTTAATTTTCACTGGTTAAGAACCGCGACTTTACTCTTTAGAGTATTGTAACATCAGCAAAAATCAGGGATCTTTGTAGTATTCTTGCTTTTAGTATTGATCAATTTTCTCAATAAGATAAATGGCCTAACACAAACATTGAGGAAAACGAGAGTTTAAATGGATGCACAGATAAAGGTAATGAACAGATGACTCACAAAAGGGAAAGAAAAGGGTAATAACCATACAAGAAAAAGCGTCCCTCAGTTAAGGATAGGAAAGATAGTACAGTGAGGCTCTCATTTATTTATGAAGTATTAGTGGTAGAAAAATCTTTTTGATAATGGAAGGGATCTAGTACAATTGGTTGCTCACTTAGAATTTTGTTACCAGTAAATTTTTTTTATGCCACTTTTTAAAATTTATTTATTTAATTAAGGATTTCTGCCTCCTCCCCGCCACCGCCTCCCATTTCCCTCCCCCTCCCCCGATCAAGTCCCTCTCCCTCATCAGCTTGAAGAGCAATCAGGGTTCCCTGACCTGTGGGAAGTCCAAGGACCGCCCACCTCCATCCAGGTTTAGTAAGTTGAGCATCCAAACTGCCTAGGCTCCCCCAAAGCCAGTATGTGCAGTAGGACAGAAATCTCAAGGTCCACATCAGGAGCAGAAGGAGAGGGAGCACGAGCAAGGAACTCAGGACCGTGAGGGGTACACCCCCACACTGAGACAATGGGGATGTTTTATCGGGAATTCACCAAGACCAGCTTGCCTGGGTCTGAAAAAGCATGGGATAAAACTGGACTTACATAGCGGACAATGAGGACTACTGAGAACTCAAGAACAATGGCAATGGTCCTTGATCCTGTTACCAGTAAATTTTATGTAGTTTTTTTCAACTGCATTTAGAGAATGTGTCTCAAGAATTATACTAATATTATAATATTATCCTAATATCCTAATAATATTTATACCTACTAACACTGAATTCTACCCTCAGAAATTAAACCTAAAATGCAGAGATGGAAAGATATAGGCAACAAAATGTTCATCACAAGGTTCTTTAAAATGAATGTTCTCCACCACTGGACTGGGAAAGCCTCTCACTCAGCTGTATGTTCCTGCCAAACCACAGATACTGCAAGATACATAAACTATGCACAACTTGAAAAATGCCCATAGTAATGCTAATTTAGAAAAACAGAAAGTCAAGTTTTGTGTTCATCTTAATTAAATGTTTATAAAATTATACATGGCTAGAAGTGGAGGAAAACTTCAAATAATAGTAGTGATGACCTAAGCAAGATACTATCATGAAATTTCCCCTTTCTATATTTTGAAATTTTTCTTTGCAATCTTGTATATACAAATCTTTTTTTTTCAAAATTTTATTAATTTTTCTTAGTTTGCGTGTACGTGGGTGAGTGCCACGGCGTTCATGTGGAGGTCAGAGGACAACTTGCGTGAATCGGTTCTCTGGTTCCAGTGTATGGACCCTGGGGGTGAGCTTCAGGCTTGGTAGCAGGTGCCTCTGTCCTCTAAACCTCTTTATGTTTAGATTCATTTGTTTTATGTACATGCATGCATGTATGTGCACCATGTGCCTGGTTCCTTCGGAAATCAGAAGAGGAGTTCAGGTCCTCTGGAACTGGAGTCAATGGATGGTTGTGAGCCACTGTGTGCGTACTGGGCATTGAACCCAGGTCCTCTGTCAGAGCAACAAGTGCTCTTGCCACTGAGCCTTCTTTGCAGCCCTCCCCTCATACACAAACTCTTAAATAAATGATTAAGGCAACTCTCTTTTCATTGAGATTAATTGTTGGGTAAATATATTTTTCTGTGGTGGACAAGTTTGCCTTGGCCTCCAGGGCGAAAGCTGCATGCTTAAACAGGTATTAATTAGCCCAGGATTCAGCACTAGGGGAGCAGGCAGGTGTCAAAGGCTAATGCAGAATTTGATCGGAATAATTTATACAGTGAAAATTCTTGTTCCTGCTAGTTTGGTGGGTTTTCCTTAAGAAAGGTTAAGGGCTTCTTATTTTTTCTTCCAGGCTAAGAATGACAGTGTTTTAATAGCAAAAACCTGATAAGAAAATGAAAAAGAAAAGGATTTTGTGATATACCAAATAGTTCTATTGTGTAGAGCCAACAGACTGAGGACAATTAGTTTATCTTGATATGCAATTTATCATGCTGTTTTTCTGTCTAAATATATGCAAGTAAGGTTGACATTAGTCTTACATATTAATGTTCTAAATATATAAATGGGGTAGAGTCAAACACACTTTATTGTTTGGTAAGTAAGTCATAGAATGAGGGGTGTATCTTTGATGTTTTTATAAAGGTTTGTTTTTATGCGTGTGAGCACTTTGCCCGCATGTGTGCATGTGTGTACTATGTACATGCACTGCCTCACGAGGCCAAAAGAGGGCATTAGATTGGACCTGGAATGGTTGTGAACCATGATGTGGATGCTAGGAAAAGAACCTGGGTCCTCTGCAAGAGCAGCCAGCGCTCTTACCCACTGAGCCATCTCTTTAGCCACAGAACAGGGGCTTCTTAAAATGCTCACCAAAGGCTGCCTCTGAGCCAAACGCAAAGCTCATGTTTCCAGTGATCTTTGGAAGGATGTCCCACCTTTAAACACAGTCTCTTGTAGGTTTCCAGGAAGCTGCAATCGTTCTGTATCCCTTCTGTTCTCTGATTCTCATGTTGTCGCTGAAAAGTTTATGGATGTTTTAGCTAATATTTATTGAACTTTGCTGTGCACTAGACACTAAGTGATTTCCAGGTATTGGCTTAGTAAACAGTAAGGGATACTTTGGAGGGAGATGAGGACAGCATCTCCAGGTCACACGTGAGTACGGTAAGGCTCAGAGAGGCTAGAAGACACTTCCAGGTCACCGAGCAATTGGGCAAGCCTGTCATGGAATCCCAGCTCTCTGGTTTCAGAGCACAGCTGACTCGTTTCTGCATCCTGCTGTTTCTTATGGTGCACATCAGTGCAGAAGACGGATGCTAAGAACCCCTTAAATTCAAACCTAGCAGAGCAAGGACAGTCATTTCTAGGGGGGGGGGTCACGAAGGAGAGGCACCTGGCTCTCTATGTAGGTGTCTCAGTAAAGGGTAGTTTTAGAGAACCCAGGGGGACCAACTTGGTTGAGTATGACTTTGTACCACAAACTTCAGGTGAGCAGATTGAGCCCCTGGTGATTATCTTAGGCAACCTCCTCAGGTCTGGAGGAGACATCAGTCATGCTGACAGCAAAGGAGGCAGCGGCACTGTATTTGAAAACAGACCATGCAGGGGACATGGGTGCTCTGTCAGGTCCCCTGAAGCTTTAGAACTTCAAGTCCTGAACTACATTTTTTTTATCTAGAGGGTAATAATTGTCCCATTCATAATTGATTAGAAAAGAACTTGAGAAATATTACTGCCTGTCCCGTACTCACTCAGTAATTAAATGAAAAGTGTTGACGGCTCATAGCGCAGAGTGCAGCAGGAACGCAAGCTGGGCATAGCTGACGTTCTTTCACAGGAATTATGGGGCCTGAGCAGTGCATGTTCCAGCAGGCCCACTTTTCCTCCGAGAACTCTAGGGGTCACTCCAACAGATGGCACAGGCCCAACCACTTATTATCTGGGTAACCCGGGGGCAATGACTAAACCTCTGTGAATCTATTATTAATCTATTAAATAAGGATAATGCCATTGACTTTGCAAGACTTTGGTAGGGATTAATGTCAGATAATAAGGTCTTTAATCACTTCCCTACATTCTTATTATTTTAGTATTTGGGGCTATTTAGTAAATGGTACCTTTGGAAGTGCCTCTGGTTCTGGTTTCTCCAGGTTCAGTATTTATCACTGTGTTTTTTTCCTACTTGGATTCTTCTCCCTGCTCCTCAGTGGGATGAAATTATAGAGATGTTAATTCCTCAAGGTTTAGAAATGACAAGAAGCTCATCAAAAAAATTATATCCTAGGAAAAAAATAAAGAAGAAAAAAAAGCTTTCTATAAAACAGAATGTGAGGTGGCAGGAAGACGTATTTCTATTGGTTTAAAATGAGGCAAAATCAAGTCGCAGTTGGCATCAGCCCTGACATTTTAGAGAGTGATGAAGTATTTGCCCAGGCACCTGTGAGATAATTTGTCAATTTGTACTTTTAAAGTAGAAGTCAAGAAATCCACAGTAAGCAGTTGGCTGACTTGGGAAACTGATAGGTGTTCTCAAGAGAATTTGTTTTGTTTGTTCAGTGCAGGGAACCTTCCTTAGATAAGAACCTTAAAGGGTCATATTTTATGAAAACATTTAACTCAAGAAGGAAAAGAGTATCATGTTAATTACCTCTTGAAATTTTTTGTGTCTTACATAATGAATTATTAGTGTTAGAAGAGATTAAAGATGTTTTAATATAAACTCTCACCACTAATTATAACATACAAACCATACCAGACAGATGTCATGACTCGGTGATAAACCTATGGCTTTGCCCAGGTGCTGGTGAGGGCTACAGGAGACATGGATGGGGAAGTAACACCGTGCCTTTTCCAAGGTGCAATGAGGACAAGGCAGAAACGAAGGCAGGAAGGACTGCCGCAACTTGTTGTTACTGGTGGTTGGGAGTCTAGGCTGTGTATTTTTGACCTCGTATTCAAGAACTAAATGAAAGCTCACACAGATTGAAAAGAACTGAAACTTTATTTAAAACAAAATCATAGTGCCAATTAGAAACACACTGTTAGGAAGGACACTGGTACATGCGTGAAGATACCCAAGGGCTCCAGTTTGGGGGTTACCTTAATGGGGTTCAAAAGAATGGAGTTTGATTGCTAAGGGGTAAGGATAGTTCTCTGTTTTGATTGACAGATTAAATCATATAATTATTTCTCTACTGTATATGTCCCTTTCCATAATACATCTGTTTTTAGTCATATACATGCCCAATTGTGCACACGCATTAGGTGGGAAATAGGGAATTTTCCTTTAAAGTTTACTTAGGGGTACACAGTTTTGTCTTTCAGCATAGGCAACCGAAACCAGTTCAGGCTAGACTGGCTTTTCCATTCGGAGTATGATTGAACAGAATGTGTCCAAGGGGAAAAGAAACTCCATTGTTCCTATTGGGTGTCTCTACAGCAAAACAGGTGGGTGTCCTTTGAGACTAACAGGTTATTAGGTGCACTTTTAGGAAAGGATTTTGTGTGCAAGTGTGTACACACAAGTTCTCTAGCTGTCAATTTTTGCATTATTATTAGAAGACTCCACTAAGTGGAGCTCTGGGTCCCTGAACTATTCCCTATGCTTACCTGCATCATTAGTGGGTATACAAAGTGCTTTAACAATATCGAAGCAGGAAGTGCTCACAAAATGTGACACTTGAGTAGAAATCTAAAGGTTAAGCATCTTACCAAGGAAGGGAAATGATTGTGGGAAAGCATCAAAACTCGGGTTCATCTAGAGTGAGAATCTTAGCATCATTTGATGATTGACTGCCTAAATGTGGTGAAAGATGGGAAACAAAGCCATGGAGACATCCTTTAACATAGGCAAACAACCAAGTAGAAATGTAGGTTTCATAGATACCGGACAGAACACAGGAAGAGGGAAGAGATAATATTAACTCAAAGCTAGCAAGAAAGAGATATTGTAGGATATATATATATATATATATATATATATATATATATATATATGTATATATATATATATGTGTGTGTGTGTGTGTGTGTGTGTATGTATCCATTAGGAGGGCTTCGGTGGTCTTCCTGCAAATGATTTGAAAAGGGGAGTCCAAAGCCAGGTTGTCTTAAGAAGAGGCGTCAACAATAGTTCAGAAAGCACAGTGGGTATTACTGTTCATTCTTACACTTGGAAGAGAGGAGAAAATAGGGAAATGGGGTTTCAGGGAGGGATTGTGTGTGTGTGTGTGTGTGTGTGTGTGTGTGTGTTTGCAAGAGTGCATGTGTTTGTATTTATGTGTTCATGTTCAACATAAGAGACCAACTATGTTTGTTTGTGTTCTGAGTCAAGCCGGGTAGAAGGGAGTACCTGGTTAACTGTCCTTTGATTGGACACTGGTGAAGGACACTGTTTATAGAAGGGATGAGACAGGACTAAAACATGGTAAGGATCATAGAATAAACCCTGGTTCTACTGTTTATTCACTGTATGACCTTGGATGTGTTATCTTATTTTTGAGTCATGGTCATCTCATTTAAAAATATAGCATGATGTTATCTACCTCATTATACTCTCCGAGGAATAAGTGAGATAATTTACATAAGTCTTAACAACTTTCTGAGCACATAGTATCAGCCCTAAGTAAATATATAATAACAAGAATAAGAATAGCAATAAGTTAGGATCTACAGAGCTGTGTGAGATATTTTTGTAGATTTATATTGATTGTACTACAGGATGCATTTAATGCAAAATCCTAAAGATGGAAGAAATTAGTATACACAAAATCTGATGACATACCTTTTAGACGTCCTCAGAGATGCTCATTTCCTATGGCTCCCCTCTTGTCTTGAGTTTCTATTGCTATTATGAAACACCATGACCATAAGCAACTTGGGGAGGAAGGAGTTTATTTATGGAGGCACATTCCCATTTGGGTTTTGTCCTCTCATGTGACTCTGCCTTGTGCCAAATTGACATAAAACTCGCCAGCACACCTGGGCATGAGCAATTATGACACCATACTGTGGGACCAGGGTGTGGGCGACTGCTCTAGTTATACTACCAGTAGTGTTCTGAAGCTCTTTGATTTGAGCGAAGGGATGAACTAGGACTCTGAGTGGTCTAAAGGCCAGTCTTAGGCAATGTGCCTTTTCGTTTCCTCCATGTGAAGGGTTTTGCACTGTTCTCTCTCTCTCTCTCTCTCTCTCTCTCTCTCTCTCTCTCTCTCTCTCTATCCCTCTCTCCCTCTCTCCCTGACATCAGACACTTCATATTCTGTAGCCATGTCTGTAGTGGGGATTAATTTCAAGGAGACTTTGTTTCTACTATAAAATCTCTGAGTTCCTAGATGCTGCGTCATTTAGCTTCCATTTACTCTGGTTTAACCAATTAGAAAATGAGAACATGAGCTTTCTTTATAGCTTAGGGTTATTCTGAGATCAAATGAGAGAGGAATTGTCACATTCAAGTTTAGTTTAGTCACCACGCTTCTTATTTACTCTCTGCTCCTAGAGAGTTCATAATCTAGTAGGGTAGATACACTGCTCCAGTGTACTTAGGGGGAGTACAGTGCTGAGGCTTACAGTGACCACTGGAGCCCATAGAGCTGCTCAGCTACTGGGGACTTCTCAGAGGGGCAGAACTTAAGACTGGTAGAGCCTCAGAATTTTAAGAGAAAGAAAAGTTCTTTTTCCTGTATTCTAGATATAATAACTGAATTCTGGTGTGGCTATATCCATTTTCCCAAAGTTTAATTATTCAATTCCTTGAATTTATTTGGAAGTAGAGTTATTGGTATTAAAGCAAGGAAAATCTATTATAAAATGCTATAGAGTAGCTATTATGTCCTGGGCCTATGATAGGTTAAAATTTGTAAACAAAGAAACAAACAGGAAACCCACTCATAATCTTTGTGCTCAATATGTAATTACCTCGTTGGATTAAGTAGAATGAATTACATATCACCAAGAGGGGTATGGGTGAGTAGCCTCATCTGAAATGTTTGAAACAAGAATTGTTTCAGACTCTTTTGTGGAGTTTGAAAATTGTACATACAGAATAAGAAATCTTTCATATGGGACTCTTGTCTAAATACAGAATTCAATTTTGTCTAATATAAACCTTATTCATATACCCTAATGTAAGTTTTATACAGTATGTTGGTCCATACAGTATTTTGGCTATATTCTGTTATTGTAAGCCCAGTGTGGAATTTTCCACATGGACATCATGATTATCTTCAAAAAGGTTTGGATTTTGGAGCGGTTTGGACTTGGGTCTTTTTTTTTCTTTTTTTCCCCCCCTCCCTGCCTCTCCCCTTCCCTTCAACCTTCTTGGGGTTTTAAGATCATGAATGCTCATCATACCACAAAGACACTTGTGCTCAACTTTGTTCATAGCAGCATTATTTTTAATAGCCAGAACCTGGACAAGCTAGATGGCCACCCCCCAACCAAAGAATAAAGAAAGTGTGGTATATCTATACATTTGAGAATTACTCAGCTGTAAAAAACAGTGACACCATGAAGTTAGCAGGCAAGTGGATGGAACTAGAAAAAAATCATCCTGAGTGGGGTAACCCAGACCCAGAAAGACAAACATGGTATGTACTCACTCATAAATGGATATTAGGTGTAAAGTTAAGGTAACCCAACTATAATCTACAGCCCCAGAGAGGCTAGGCTAAAAGGAGAGCTGGTCAAAGAGAAAAGAATGGTTTTCTCTGGGAAAGGGTAATTGAAGAGATCTCCTGGGTCAACAGGGCGTATTTGGGGGATGGGAAGAAAGGAATGGAAGGGATCAGGTTGGGCAGGTTGGTGAGAGAATGGAGTGGGAGAGTAATGAAAGAGACTTCTTGATGGGGTCATTTCAGGGTTAGGGAGAAAACTGGTACCAGGAAAACTCCCAGGAATCCACAGCTGTGGATGGTAACCTACAGCAACTCCACTGGAGAATAAGGGGCTGTAAGTCATCAGCTGTGGATGGTAACCTATAGCAACTCCACTGGCGAATAAGGGGCTGTAAGTCATCAGCTGTGGATGGTAATCTATAGCAACTCCATCCTGTCAAGGCTCAGGGAAGATCACAGAAGATGGAGGAGAGAAAAGGATGTGCCAGCTATAGAATGTGGAAGAGTACTGTGAAGGCTGGCCTCTGGATGCGATATGACCGCTACATACATGACCTCACAGTATCTCTGGCGCTCTTTGTAAGACCTCTGTAAGATCATACATGACCTCACAGTATCTCTGGCGCTCTTTGTAAGACCT
>NC_022019.1:31232071-31239985 GCF_000317375.1 Microtus ochrogaster
CATACATGACCTCACAGTATCTCTGGCGCTCTTTGTAAGACCTCTGTAAGATCATACATGACCTCACAGTATCTCTGGCTATCTTTGTAAGATGAAGAGAATTAAAGATTTAAGTATGGATTGAAGAGTGCCTCTCAAAGCCCCATCCCTAGCTAAGGGCTTATTGGTAGCTGGTGGCTGCTGGAAGAGGAGTTACTCTTGTTTTGGGAGAGGAAAGCCATTGGTGATTTGCCCAAACCCAGTGACCAACCCCACACATTTGTATATGGGCAGCAATGATCAAACTTGGTAGGTTAGAAAAGAAGACATGAAATTTTGAGGGAGGGAGGAGATATGTTGGGGGTGATTCAAGGACAAGCTGGGGGAGAGAGGGGGGTATGACATGACCAAGATACACTGAATGCATGTGTGAAAAAAATTTAAAAAGACAGCATATTCTGAAATTTCTCTTCTAGCACAAATCCCAGAGAAATATGCAAAAATATAAAACCAACAAACACATTGCCCTGCTGAAAGAAGAAGTCAAAAGGAATTAAACAAAACATGTAATAGAATGAAGAACAATTTGCTCACACAAAATAGAAAACTGCAAAGACCCAAGGAAGACTAGTGTCTGAAAACGATACATCATCACTCCACACACATAGAATTTACTTCAGAAAAAGTAGGATGATAAAATTGTCTTTAAAAGACCACAAGTTGAAAATATAGGAGTGGGAAGTTATGCAGACTCCATTTAGAGATCTTTGAAATACAGATTAAAAATATTAGAAGAGAAGAAGAATATAATGTGAAGTATGTCACAGCCAGGAAAGAGTGCAAAACGAAACCTGCAATTTAAAATAGCAGCCTAAGGGTTTTTTTTTTCAGCATGCAATGTAAAGAGAAGGATGTGGGAAAAATTTAAGAAATACTCATAACATGAAAAATTTATTTCTTCTGTCATCTACCCAATGAGATGAGAGGGGAAAAGAGAAAATAAAGAGAAAAGAAGAAGAAAGAAAACAGGTTGTGCATTCTGATCTGAAATACTTAGCTTCAAAAGAACTCCTGATTTTCTTATTTTTAAATATTTGTATACATTTAGGGTTATATTTTGGGAATGTTCCCAAAGTCTAAAAAAATTTCTTAGTTTTCATAGTTATACACATAGTCTGAGATGTGATTTTTCGTGGTTTGGGGGATGGAACACCTCTGTAGCAACCTAATGTATAAGATTAATATGGAATCTTCCGTTTATGGCACCCTGAAACTCCACAGCTTTGGGCTGTTGGAGGTGTTTGGTTCTAGATGTTCAGATTAGGAACTCTCAAACCATATAAAACAAAGAGTTCATTATGTGAGAGTCTTTAAACACTTGATAAACATGACTGTACAGAGCATAAACATGAGTGCATTGAGGAGGATCCCAAGAGAGGAAATAGGAAGGTGGCGGTGTTGTTGGGTAAAGGAAGAAACAGAGCTATGGACAAAGCATTTGCTTGATTCTGAGATGCGTCTGAAACATTTGTGTGGGCATTCTTATTCAATATCAGCAACTGGAAGCTTGGAAGTTCAGTCGAGAGGTAGCAGTGAGACAAAAGAGGCCATATGTTATGGAACGCGAGTATAATGATGTAATGGAAACTTACGATGTGGTGTGAAGAATTCTAATGGATCAGGAGCAATCATCTCCTTGCGGTGTAACCGTACTAACTGAAGTTGACTGTGGGGCACAGAGGGCTACCCCATTAAAATTTCATCACAATTAAAGATGAAAGGCAACACATCTCGTATGATCCAGCAATTCCTTTTCGTGTTTGTGGTTGGATTATGTTGTTCAGTTTGTGTTTGATATAATTAACCTCTGTGTTTGGGTATTATAATATCCATAAACAGTCCTTAACCAATACTTTCTCCTTGACCCAGGTTTTGTGGAGCAGCACGTTATTCAGCTTCCACGAGTTTATGTGCTTTCTGTAGGTTCCACTGTTGACATTCAACTTCATTCATTCACTGTCAGAGAGAATGAAGGATGTGACTTCAGTCTTCCTATAGATAGCGAGACGTGCATTTTTGTCCTAATATGTGGTCACCTTTGGAGAAAGTTCTATGGGCTGAAAAGAATGTGTATTCTTTAGTGATTGCATAGAGTGTTCAAATTCTGCTAAGTTCATTTGATTTGAAAATGACTGTCATTCTAGGCTGCCCCAAAGAATTACATGATTAAATTATCATGGCTTCTAAATGATATGAACAGCATGCTATCTTGGATAATCTCATAACAAGTATAAGATCATTTTTATTTTTTACCTAACTCCAAATTTTGCCAAATCTGGACCAATAATAGTGAACAGTTGGTAAGAAAAAAGAGAATATCTCAGTTTTATGGAGATCTTTGTGATATGTAGTAACATAACACTTCTATAAGACAATTGGCATCTTAGCAACATACATTTTAGTACTATTGTCATATATTATAGTATACACAATTGAAGGAAAATTTAAAAAGCCAGATTTGTTAACAATATTTTTCTCAGAAATGTCCTTGAGGGTATGTTGAGCAGTAGTCTATTTAGAAAATAGGAAAAAATAATAATGTGTAGGGTTAATTTATAATGATAGTCACAAGGATGTTTAATGTAGAGACAGCTTAATAAAGATATATTTCCCAGTGTAACCTGGGAATACATGATTATCACAGTATGATTGCAGGAAATAATGCACTTAGGTTAGCCTGCTATGGGCAACTCTTTCCAGCAGAAGTTCTGAATCTGCCAGTTTCAGAATGTTGTCAGGTCCTCACTCAAAACCAGCGTTGTGGCAGGGGTCTTAGCAGTGAGTTTAAATATATAAGCCACAAGTTCTTAAATGTGCGTAAAACTGGAGAAATATTTTATGGTCTTGTTGCCATTTTAAGGTCCAAGACTGGAATCCCGGGGAGCTTGGTTCCTAGTGTCCAGAGATGAGCATAGGCATGAACCCAGGTCTTCACTTGAGTATGGTGGGTGTCATTTCAATGAGGCCTTGTCTGGTTTTGAGGAAGCCATTTCAATAAGATTTTTTGTTCCAACTTGTTTAGCAAACCGAGAAAACACCCATGAAAATTAGCTTGCCTATCTGCTGCTTTGTCACATATGTGCCAAGAGTGACTACATGCATACAACACATGTTTTGAAACATGCCCAGGCATGGGTAGCTTTCAAGTTTTAACATTTAACATTAACATTCAAAATTCTCATCTTCCATGCCTGTTTTCTTCCACATATCTGCTTAATATACTCATTCTCTCACTTTCCCTTCAAATAGTCCATTTTTCTCCCATCTTAAGGGTTGATATGGCAACTTTGACAGGATTACACCCCTCCCACACACTAAAGTAAGGGGTAATGAGAAACATGGTTTCAGGAGGAGGGATCCTTTGATGGGTGACTGTGCAGCCTTAAACCCAAGAGTTTCCTGTCTCCCCAGTTTTTTTTATATTTCTGGCCTTACAAAGCAGATTTTTGATAAGTATTCTTTTTAAAGTGATAGTCATATATATATATATATGTATATATATATATATATATATATCTGAACTAACAGAACTGTAAGTCATGTTAGCTAGAACCACAAATGCACATCTCATGTGTTTCCTTCAAGACTCAGTATAGTTCTTTATTTTTTTTATTAAATTTTTTTATTAAAAATTTCCGCCTCCTCCCTGCCTCCTTTTTTCCTCCCCCTAGTTCTTTAATAAGATAGTTGAAGTCCATTTTATCAGAGCAAGTCATGAGTCATTAATTTCAGCTCAGGATGATCCATACATGTTTTGTCTCATAAAATATTTAATACCTTGGACCTTCTATTAACAAAACCTACATTTATAACTTATAACGAAAATTTGGGATGATAATTTAAAAATATTTAATGAAGCACAAGTTACTTACCCAAAATTCTTTTAAAGGAAACGTGAGCAGAATATTATAAAGAACACTGAATGATGTTGTCCTTGAGTATCTTCTGGGGTTGACCAGATGTCTCATTTAGTTTCTTGTTTTATAATGTTTATGTCTCTTAGTGGAATATAAATACTGCACTGTAAACACCAAGTTCACCCTGTATTCATCAGGTAGGTCTTTATCTGGGAAGTGTCTAAATACCTTTGTTTGTAAAAGTCAATATTGGAAGGTAAGCTTCCAGGAAAGAACTGGATCCTCCAGAAATTTCCCCATTGCAATGTTAGTCCTTCCTTTAGCACGACCATAACAAAATACCAGAGACAACAAGTTGAAAAGGTGCAAAAGATTTTATTGGTTCACTTTTAGGAGATTTGGTTCATGGTTGGTTGGTTCTGTTGCTGTTTGTGCCTCTGATAAGGTCGCAATGCAGGAGGAGTGTGGTGGGGTCGTAGGCTGCTCACGTCATGGCAGCCAGGAAGCAAAGAATCAGGAGGGAGCTAATGTTTCCTCCAAGGCTACAATCACATTGACTTAACTTCTTTCCCTTAGTCCTTACCTCTTAAAGGCTTCATGACTTCCCACCAGTACTGTGGATGCTGATGATGCCTTGAACACAAGGTACTCTGTGGGACTTGTAGGATTCAGACTGTAGTTCAGGGCAAAGGCCAGAGAAGCAAACCTGCTGTTTCTGAGGCAGTAGCAAACAATACTCAGATTGTAGTGTCTCGCATCTACAGCAGTGCATTTTTGCTCACTCTCTCTAGGTACAAATGGGTCTCATCCATAGCTGCACCCCTGTTATCTTCACTTATGAACCCAGAGGAGTAGGTGAGAGCCTATCAGAAAAGATACCCTAGAGAGAAGGAAAATTGCTGTCAACTTCTAGTCTGATTCCAAGATTTTTGCCTGCAAGTGGCAAACCCTACTGTTCACTTTTCATTGAGCACAGCAAGGATATGGGCCATACCTTGTGTCATCAGAGTTGAGGATTACGTTTTCCCTTAGTAAGGGGCAATGGATAATGTCAAAGCAAAAATAGCTTCAGAGCTAAATAGGCAAGAAGACTTTTTTCAAGGTCACTGTAGAAGGAAGAGAGAGAAACCAAATCATGTTCTGAACTCTGCTGACACAAGGGTGCTGGAGTCCATAAATGCAAGTGGAGATCCCGAACATCTGTGTGTGCTAATTGTCAGCATACACACACACACACAGGAATGCATGCATGCACGCAATGCACACACATGCATGCATACTCGCACACATACAGACACAGACACACACAGACACACACATGTACACACACACACAAACATGCACACAAGTTTATGATAAGAGCTAGTTTGAGAATTTGCTCACTAGTCTTAGTCTCCAGCCTTCCTGAAGAGTCACAAAGACTGGCATCTTGTCTGTCTTGACCTTGTGTTTCAAAATTATGTCTTCTAGTCCCTTGAGAAAGAAATTCCCAGGTTGTAAAAGTAGCACAAAGCTGTCTGAGATTTTTATCTCAGAGGGCCCAGAGACTGTGAACAATACTGTGTTCTGAAGCAAGTGCTTCTAAAAGACCCAGTGAACAAAGAAGACCACCTAAAGTTAGTCAAGCTTAGATGAACCATAGTGTTATCTTGGTCAGTATATCTCAACAGTGATCTATCACATGGTCTATCACAGGAAGCTTTGTGTGTGCACATGTGGTAATGTCAGTCATTTGCTTGAGTATGTGCAAAGGAAATGGATGTTGGCTGCCTTCAGCAGAGAAATACTGCTTTGAAGATGCTTTGGGGCTCATAGAATTGGTTGGAGGCTGAAAATCTTGGCTGGAAAACCATACAGAAAGGAGGATCCTAAAAGACACTTCTCCATCGTTGCTAGAAACATTGTAGTTAGGATTTTGTCACTGCCAAAGATGCAGTTCTAGGCGCTCCTCCTACATCTTCTGGGAGAAAATGCTGGCCACCTGTTCTTGGCTTGCTCCTGAATTCAAGCTGGAGCTAGGATTCCTGAGAGGCAGTGTACTGACCCCTCCATCACGGGGTTAGGACAGGCTTTCTTGAATGTTTTTCCTCATCTCTTGGTACCATGGGGGGACAGTTCTAATTTAGGCTTCTGTGATGGGAAGTGACAGAATGAGTTCCACCAAGACTGAATTTATCTAGAGAGAACCCCTACTCCCTAATCAAAGGGACAAACACAAAACATGGAAAAATGTAAAACTGCTCATGTCTACTGTGTGATGTTGGTTGTGTGGTGTGGTTGTGAGCAAGTTCCTAGCGGCTATGTCTCCTTTTTTACACCATCTTTTCTTTGGTACCAGTGATGACTGACAAACATCTAGGCCTTCCTGACTTTTGTTTCTGACTGGGGCTCCTTGGTTCACTGGTACAGTGTGGCAGACATTTTGAGTTTCAGCCGTAGTTAGCCAGTGTCTTATTAGCTCTTTATACAAATTTAGAGAGAGTAGCTGGATGGGCTTTTGGTAATCTCTTGAGTTCATCAGTCGGAAATACAAAAGCTGCTCAGGATGCTAGAGATTTTCCAACTCATCTCCTTATAAGGAGCATTGGTGTTCAGTCTTTGAAGTGACAAGCACGGTGCCCAGAGTCCGGCTCCTCACCCATCAGGAACTGGTTTTTTCCATGTCTTGCAGATGTCTTTGGAGAAGGAATCAGGTCCTGTCTGCAGAGTCCACTGCCCTGGCACATGGCTAACCATAAGCAGCTATTCAAAAGGCCATCTCTTTAATTCTGCTTCTTCCCAGCTCTCCCGTTCTTTCTCCAGAGCAGTTGCAACCCCAGCATTTGTTCAGGAGGAAGGAAGGACACACACAGTCTATTTTTGAATTGGCTTCTGGGGGCTGCGAAGTGCCACATGCTCTGGCTGCAGCTTTCCTTATAGCCTCAGGATCTCCCATGTGACTCATCTGGCCTAAATCAAACAGGGCCGGAAGAGGCTGAATCTTGTGCAGAACAGATTGGAGCGTTCTCTGCCAGGCCGCTGGGTCATTGCCTGAGCTGTGGCGCTCTGCAAATCCGCAGCATCTTAAAGAGAGCTTTATGAGACAGTCTCTCCTGTGTCCTCACGCTAATGCTGCATTAATCACGCCGAAGCGTGCAAGAACCCAAGTGTTTTGTGAATAGGTAATTAATTAAAACGTTATACGCAAGTGTCGTGCAATATGTGAGGATTTTTTATGGAAATCGTTAACATTTCCATGAAAATTTCCTTGGGTCTATTTATAAATATGTGCCCAAAGATGTGATATCTCTAGTTTATAAATAAATCTGTGTGTGTGCATAAAGTTTTTGATGGTGATATTACTGGTGTGAGCTTAGATTATGAAGCTGGAAGTTAACACTAAACATTTTTCCAAGTGTCATTAAAACTTAACACCATTTATTTTCAGTTTAAAAAAAATAGATGTCTTATAAAATTGAACAAATCAAAAAGTTTTATTGGCAGTAATATTGTGTTTCTTAAACTCTCGTTGCCTTGGTTACTCTTGGAATATTAAAATCTTCTGGCCCTTTAGACTGTGAAGGCCAACTTTTATTTATTTTGGGTCTGTGATGGCTCTGATGAAGACTTTGTAGGGCAGGCAGAGAAGAATGTGTGTGCTGTTTAGGAGGAAACATAGTTGTAGCAGCAGCGTTTTGGCTAATTACTGTGCCGCCAAAGAAAACAGCATCATCAATACAGAAAATCATTACCTTTAGGTCATGGGTATTCTTTCCTGAGTGTTTCTGGCATGCAAAGTCCATTCTTCAACAATTTCCTCTCTTGCATATATATGAATCTGTTTGTCTGCCTGCTTGCCTATATGTCTTCTCTTATTTGTCTGTCTATCTATCTATCTATCTATCTATCTATCTATCTATCTATCTATCTATCTATCTATCTATCTATCTACCTACCTACCTACCTCTATCTATCTATCTATCTATCATCTATCTATCTATCTATCTATCTATCTATCTATCTATCTATCTATCTATCT
>NC_022019.1:31240106-31255066 GCF_000317375.1 Microtus ochrogaster
TATCTATCATCTATCTATCTATCTATCTATCATCTATCTATCTATCTATCTATCTATCTATCTATCTATCTATCTATCATCTTTCTATCATCTATCTGTCTGGTGCATTTTGTGTGTGGGTGTTTACTTGCACGGGCCACAGTTTGATGTCTGGCATCTTCCCCTCTCACTCTCTACATCATTTTTCAAGACTCCCTGGATAGTGAGTTCTAGTGATCCTCCAGCTGCCCCGGTGCTGGACTTAGAGGCACTTGCCATTACGTGTGTGTTTTGTGTACATTCGAGGGATCTGAACGCAGGTCATTGTGTTTACTAGCAAGCAGCTTACCCCTGGAACCATCTCCTCAGCCCAACACTTGTTTGGAACCACTGTTTCACCAGAAACCATAGCGAGAACCTGAGAATCCTAACGTACGGATACGTGTTTCTTTAACTTTGCTCTTCAGCTCTAACCCTTTTCAGCAGCAGTTGATGCTAGTTGATACTGGAAGTCACAAGGCCTTGGTGAAAGTAAAATATCTGCTTGCTTGTCCCCTGCTATTATCTGTGGCATTGGAGGAGAGTTGCAACCTTACCCTGGAATCCAGACTTCAAAGTGGAAGTGAACCTGAGGAGTCAGCTGAGCTCAGCCCATGCTCTTCAGACCAAATTTCATCTGGGAGTCTATGATGCCTGTTTTAGTGGTTTTCTTTCATCATAGTTTAGACAGGGAGATGTGCCACTTTTTTGTTGTTTTGTGCAAAGCATAGTCCTCAATTTAAATAAGAGAACAGTGGGAAAGCTCTTTGTGATTGTCCTGGTAGAGTGGCAAGATGTAATAGAATTGACCAATGATTAGAAATTACAGATGGTAGAGCATGCAGGTTCAACCACGGCCTTGAGCCCTCAGCAGGGAGTTTTTTAATGCCCCACCTCTCTGCTGCTGCTCTTGCTAGGACGGCTCAGAACAAGTGTTGACATATGCATCCAGTCTTGGCTCAGAGGTCAGGTCTAACTAAACCCACCTGTTTGTTTATTTAGCACATTCATTTATTCGAAACCATTGCCTGCAGTGTTGTGTCCAAGACTGGGAAGGTAGCTGCGAAGTAGAGCTGGAATTTTCTCATAATAAAACTACAACCACTTGATTTGCATTGTAAGGTGTTTCCATGTGTTTTATTCTGAGGGCACCCACATGATACCTTCTAATAAATTAGGTGTTTGATGGGTTGGCAGTTAATGAAGGCAACCTGCCTGCTGCATCTGACCTGCTAATGATTTATATTCAGTTGCATCTCCAGATAAGAAGGAATTGTCACCCTGCGAATCGGGGAAAATTATGCATCCACTTCAGGAGGCATAGTTACTAGGTCATGATGCTAGATTTGAGCCTGGACCACTGCCTCTTTGTGGGGGAGGAGAGCAGCAGGTACGTTAGGTGGAGAAGAC
This sequence comes from Microtus ochrogaster, assembly GCF_000317375.1. Taxonomy (NCBI): domain Eukaryota; kingdom Metazoa; phylum Chordata; class Mammalia; order Rodentia; family Cricetidae; genus Microtus; species Microtus ochrogaster. The sequence goes on from NC_022019.1 coordinate 31,241,535, forward strand.
CATTTTGCTATATGTGCAATTCAACCTACTTACACCTTCTTCCTTTTGCCCCCAAATAAAGTCATTTCATGTGATCCTGCTACCAAGTGCGTCCTGCCGGGGCAGCGAGGTAGCCAAGGAATTTTCTTAAGTTTGCAGATCTCCTGAAGTTTGTAAATGGTGGGAGAGTTCATTGTTTTAAAACGCCACCACCGGGGAAAAACTGATGAGGTAAGGAAAACCCTGGACTCAGATTGATAAGGGCCCCAGTGGAACTGTCAGAGGGACTCTGAGCTACATAGGAGGAGAGTGGAGATGGGGAGCTGGGGAGCCCATTGAACTGCGTGCCACCAAGAAGTGGAATTGTAAGTTTAAATGACTTATCGTGCAACCGACAGCCAAGGACGCCTTGATATAGCACAGGAAGGCTATGGGGGAACTGTATCAATCTCAGGGGGAACTGTATCAATCTCAGAAGAGGGAGTAATTAAGTGGCTTGCCTCAGAAAGCACACATACAGGCCAATGGGTTTGTATTGAAATCATTTTTTTTTAAAAAAAATGAAAGATTTAATCTTAGATAAAGCTGGTAGGGAGGACTTGAAGTACAAACACATATTGATTAATGGACTACCTTTTTATGAAGAAACACCGTAATTAGATGGTTTAGTGGAGACATCAAAATAACAGTTTTAGAGCCGGCTATTCCAAGTGATGCTCAGATGTCAACTTAATGAGTAGATGTTATTTTATTAATATGAAACTTTGGAAAGAGAGGTAGCAGGCCATCCCTGTCATAGAAATGTCACCTACACCACACTAATAAAGAATAGTTATGTTCTAAAGATTGTAGCTCTTTGGAAAATCAATACATATAGGCTTAAAGGAAAAAAAAAACGTTCAATTCATATGTCATAGTGACTTCTTATTTTTACTAAAGGCATCTGTGACTTGATAGAGCACTGTACACTTTCACTGGCCTTGAGATCAAGTGAGGAACCACCTTGGTCATTTTGCACCCAATCTTCATAATCCCATGATCCTTGTCTTTCTTGCATAGTGCCCAAACTTGACATTTCAAAGGAATAGCAATCTCAGAACATATGTGCTAAAATCTCACGTTGAAACTGAACTGCCTGTGCAGTGGCCCTGTGCTGGCCAGGAGGTCGCTCTCCACTCTCTTCAGGAACAGAAGGACCCTGCAGGTTCTGTGAGCTCACCTTTGCAGCCTGGAGTACTTGCTCTAAACCACTCAGGCCTTGTGTTTCACGGATTGATCCGATTAGCACAGGTCCATGTGGATACTTTTATTTTACGTGAGTTCTCAGTAGTGCTAAAAAAAAAATGCTACATTGATTTTATGACAAATGTTGCTGCTTTTAACCAGATGCATAGTCACTCTTTTGTTTGTATTTTTAAATTATTATTCATAACCAGTTTATAAACATTTTAAAAACTTTCTTAAGACAATCATTATGGAGTTCAGTCCTTAAGCGGTTCATTCAGACATATCTTGTTTCTAATGTGAGAGACTTGATGTAGTTAGGTATGAAAAAGAGGGGGAAGAATAACAAAATAGATTCTCCACCTCCGTCTCCTTTTGTTTAATATTGGTCAAACAATGGGCAGAGTAGACATGGGGAAGAATAACACTGATTGTTCATTTGTTGTGTTTGCCAAGATGGGAAGCAGTCACTGGAGAGCTGGTTTCCTTAGAGTAGATGCTCGGTGCTCAGCTTTTCTTTGCAAGGCTGCGGACAAAGTTAGCAAGTAAACACACCGAGCATGCAGAAGCCCTGTGGTGGGAGTGACAGGTAATGAACAGAGCATCTGTGAAAGAAGCAAAGGGGAAGGAAGGGGGAGTTTGTGCTTTGGGAGGGTTGCCTGGAGTAACATCACGGTGCAGTCAACATCTCTCACCACGCAGAAAGGTGAGTCTCCTAGAGTTTCTTATCCTAGGTAGCACACACAGCTGGCAAAGACTCTACCTAGAATTGACATTGTTGCAATCAAGGGCCTTGGATTAACTCGAAGGTAAAGTTGTTTGTCAATTTTCAACGACCTGTGTGGATTTTGTCTGCTGGACCTGGGATCCGAGGACCTGAAATAATGGGGCAGGCTGCAGATTAATGCTGTAGATAACCTTACTTAAAGTTTCTGTTTACTTTATACACTAATGTAACAGAGAGAGCAATGATCCCAAGAGCATGTTTAAGTTCAGAAAAACATGATCAGAAAACATGTAAATAAATGTCATAAGCACTTACTAAATATTAACAGAGCAGCTCTTTCCCAGAGTTTTCTCAGGACAGAGCAATTTAAACACAGTTGCCTGGCATGTACTATAGATTATCCTGGAAAAGCATGAAAGCAAGACGGAAGGCCATATTCATACTCAGAGCACACTGAGGACAGCACTCAGCATATACATTCACCAGATTGGGCTCTGTAGCTGTGTTCTGACATCCAACAAGAATAAGCATGCCTTATAAATTAAATGTCAATGTTCATCACAGGAGGCATGAAATCACGACCAAGAATACCCAGGGAGCAAACTGCATCCGAGGTAAAGGCCCTCTGCCTTTTTATCCTGGAGCCTCTCTCACAGTCCCCAAGGCATCGTTCTCCATGCATCTTTCCTATGACTGTGTTGTTACTGTGTTATTACTGACTTCTTTGTCAAAGGTATGGGAATTGATATATCACTGTGTCTGAGTGCCTGAAAGTTTCTACCATCAATTCACATCTATAAGAAAATGAGAATTACAGAAAGGTTAGACATGTTCTTATCAAGAAGATAAAGTCTGTTATATGAAAAGTCTAACTCTGCTCTCAAACAAACATTGTCTTTCATGGGTGGACAAAATGCCTCCTTAAAGTAGAAAAGATGGCAGTAGACATCACTGAAGAGGCAGCGTCTCTTGTAAAATAGAGGGTTATAATATCTATTTAGTTCATGAAAGATTGGTCATTTTCTTGGATGCACAATAAAGAAGAAAGATGAATTGGGGTTCATATTGCCAATTAAACAATTTATTTTTCTGTGAAACAAAAGCAAAACATTTCTTATATATGAATTTCAAGAGCAGAAGGGAATCACACAATCAAGACTGCATATAAAGAATAGTGATGTGTTTGTGACCATTATTATTATTATTGTTATTATTATTATCATCACCAATTGAAAGGAAATGAGAACGAGAGTGATGGGAAGAGGAGGCTGAACAAGTGCCCAGGAAAATGACCCAGCTATAGGCAGTCACCCTTGTTACTGTGTTTCAGGAATCTAAGTAAACTACCCTCGCTGGCCCAACTCAGAGAACGTTCCCAGTGATCAGAATAGCGCTATCCATAGTGCCCTCAGAGACAGGCTGCAAATGGATGAATGCAGATATCAGCTCAGTTTTGTTTTGTTGTTTATCTTTTTTCTACTCAAAATACCATTATGAAAATTTCCTAGAATGAATGTCTTAGTTCCTTTTCTGTTTTTGTGAAGAGACACTGCAACCTAGCAAACTTCTGGAAGAGTTTATTAGGGGTTTACAGTTTCAGAGGTTGAGTCCATGCCCTTTCTTGCTGGGAGAATGGCAGTAGATAGGCAGACAGGGAGCTTACAGTCTTACATTCATCTTCAGACAACAATTCCATGGGGATCTGGACTTTGGGAATGGTGCTGGCCTTTGCTACCTCGAAGCCTTCCTCCAGGAATTCGCCTCCACCAACAAGGCCACACCTCCTTTAATCATTGTGGGGCCACCACAATGTATAATGGTGTTACATGAAAAACATCCCCCTTCAGGATTTCAGATCAACCCCAGGTATAATCGCTTCTGTAATTTTATAGTGTTTATATTTCCATAATATTATATACATATGTAAATGCTTATATTCATCACCCTGATTTATCAGTCTTAGATAATCTCTACTGAATCTTAATCAAGAAAGATTATCCTTCCTTCTATTCTCCAGACTTTTATATAGATTATTATTTTTGGATCTTCAGTTGAGGTTTCTATCTTTGCTGGAAATCAATTTTGTCTCTTCCCGCTTTTAGCTCATTTACTTATATATTATCAGGATTTAAATATTTAAATTATCTTCAAAACTAAATTTGAATAGTCAAAAGCTGAAAATGAATGAACATGGACAATATTATAATCAAGGAAGTGTTACTCACTGTAGAATCAATTACAGCACTTGACCTTTGGGGAGGGTATAGTCTTTGGAACTGAGCAGCTTCTCAAAGGGGAGTCAAGTATTCTGGAATTTTCCTCCCGGTTCCTCCCCCCACTCTCTTCCTTTCTTCATTCTCTTTTCTTCTCCTCTCTTTTGTCTTTCTCCTGTATCCTCTTAAAAATTTTATATTAGTTCACTTGAAATTTAAACCTTGGCTTTTAGGTAATAAATATATTTTCTAATTTTCCTAGAGTTTCTAATAGTTTGCTTAACGCTTGTTGATGCAAAAGATATATCCCTTCTTTACCACATCTTCCTGTTAAAAATACAGCTTTATGCAATGGAGTCTATTCTCATCCTGAGAACATTATTTTTGGGTCTGCACACCTGCTACCCTGGAATGGTTTTTTTTTTTTGACTGCTGAGTTAGTTTTAGTTTCTTGGATCCTTCTACTCCCTTTTGTGTGATTGTCTCAAAGGACAGCAGCCTGTTTCTCTATATTTCTAAATCCTCATTTTGCCATTCTATTTAGTCTGTTATTTAAAATTAAGATTTGGGTGGGTGAAAATATCAAGCATTTATCTGATGTTTCAGAGTATCCAATCCCACCCACCCCCAGTATCATCTGATGTTGTTTATGAGCCATATGATGCTGTCTGCTTCTTTGCATTTGGAACAGGTTTTCCTTTCTATTTTGAATACATTAAATGACTGTCTTTACCTCATATTTGACATTTTTTATAAAGGTAGGTAATATAGTTATGTCTGACACTGATGAGTCTCTTGAGTCCACTGTAATTCCCTCAGGTAGATTTGTGTATTGAAACAGTTTCTTTTGTTTGCTCATTTTGTTCTCCTTTCCTTGAATTCCTACTTGATAGTTACAGAATCTGAAGTGTTTCTATCTCTATTAACTTTCGTAACTCATTTTAAACCTCCTTATCTATTTTTTGTACAACTTGTGAAATTACTCTAACTTAACCTTTCAGCCTTTCTAATTAATTAGGCTAAAATTTGAAATTTTTAATCATATTTATCACATTTCTCAGTTTTTAAATTGTGTGAAGGATCCTCTTGATTCTGAGGATACTCACTGGGTATTTCCCCTTCCTTTGGGGTTAGTTTTTAATTTCCTTTCATTTTTCTATGCTTTACAAAGATAATTTGGTGATGATAAAACAATTAAAAGAGATCAAGGAGATACAAATTTGAAAGGAAGAAGTCAAAACATCACTATTGACAGATGATGTGATAGGATATATAAGTGACCCCAAAAATTCGTCCAGGGAACTCCTACATCTGATAATCATCTTTAGTGAAGTGGCAAGTTAGAAGATTATCTTAAAAAATCAATATCCCTCCTATATACAAATGATAAACAGGCAGAAAAAGAATCAGGGAACTAACATTATTCACAATAGCCAACAATAATATAAAGTATCTTGGTATAATTCTAACCACCCAAGTGAAATACCTGATGACAAGAACCTCGTGTTTTTGAAGACAGAAATTGTAGAAGATTTCAGATGTAAAGATCTCCCATGCTCACAAATTAGTAGAATTAACATAGTAAAAAGGGCCACTTTACCAAAGGCAATCAATATATTTGTCATGGGTGGAATTTAAAAACATCATCCTGAGCGAAGTAACCTAGACCCAGAAAGACACACATGGTATGTGTTCACTCATACATAAGTGATATTAGCTGTAAAGGAAGGGATGACCATGTTACACAGACCCAGGGAGGGGGGATGCTCAGATCTTCCAGTGAAGGGAAAAGAGAAGAGATCTTGTGGGTGGACTGGGAGAGGGTAGGGATGAGAATGTGAGAGATTGGGTAGGCATAGCAGGAGTGCTAGAAAAAAATGACTGGAAAGGGTGAAACAGAAACTTGGTACAAAGGAAACTGTTGTGTTAGGAGCTGCGGGGCTGCGTCCCCAGCACCCTGCTGCCTGAAAGACTAGCTTTACCCGAAATAATTACACGGACACTGTATTCTTTTAATCACTGCTTGGCCCTTTAGCTCTAGCCTCTTCTAGGCTACTTCTCACATATTAATTTAGCCCATTTCTATTCATCTGTGTTGCACCCCAAGGTGCGCTTACCGGGAAGATTCTAGCCTACATCCATCCTGGGTCGGAGCTTCATTGCGTGTGCCTCAGAGAGCAGAGCTCTCGCCTCTGCCGGCAAGAGTGGAACATTGTGTCTGAGGCGTCTGCCCCTGAGAGGAGAGCTGTCGAGTCTGACCTCACTTCCTCTTCCTCCCAGCATTCTGCTCTGTTTACTCCTCCCACCTTATGTTTTAACCTATCAGGGCAAGCAGCTTCTTTATTTAATTAACCAATGACCTTCCTCCATCAGGAAACTCCTAGGAATCTACAAGGATGACCCCAGCTAAGACGCCCAGCAATAGTGGATAGGTAGCCTGAACTGGCCTTCTTTTGCGATTAGATTGGTGACTGTCCTGTCATCAGAGAGCCTTCAGCCAACTGTTGGAGACAGATGCAGAGACCTCCAGCTGAACATTAGGCCGAGCTCAGGGAATCCTGTTGAACAGAGGGAGATGATTTGCGATGTTTGGAATTCATGGTTAATAGGAATCTGCTGCCCATGTAATAAATCAATCAAACCGAATTAATAAAGCCAGGTTTAATCTGAGCACAGTGCTCCTTGGTGACCCTCAGGAGGGTGCTAGAGGTATTACGTGGCAAATATGGCTACCAGGTCTTAAGTAGCCTATAGGTGTGGTCTTGAGCAACCCCAAAGAGGGGCTGACTGGCCGGCTTTCTCAGGGGCAGAGGTTGAAGAGAAGCTCTATGGGAGGGATAGCTGCTTGGTGAACTGAGGGTGCGGTTGGAATGGGAAGAGGGATTCCCTCAGGTGGAATGGGGCCACAATCTGTAGATTCCAAACATTCCAACTTTAGTAAAGCTTCCTCCTAAACATCCCAGACTCCTAGGGTATATGGATGCCAGGGGTTAGGGTGAAGCTCTCACCAGAAAAGATTGTAGTAACCAGAGGGGTCAAGGACATCCACAAGAAAATCCACAGACATAGCTAACCTGGGCTCATGGGGTCTCACAGAGACTGAACTGACAACCAGGGAGTCTGCATGTTATTGTCCTTAACTCTCTGCATATATGTGACAGCTGTGTAGCTTGGTCCTCTTGTGCAGTAAGAGGTGGAGCAGGGGCTGTCTCTGATTCTGTCACCTGTTTTGGGACTCTACTCCTCATACCGGGTCATTTTTCCCAGTCTTAATACAAGGGAAGGTGTTTAGTCTTACTGCAACTTGATATGCCATGTTTTGTTGATGTTCATGGGAGGCCTTCCCTTTTCTTAATAAAAATGGAGGAGTGGATGGTGTGGGGGAAAGTGGGAAGTGGGGAAGAGACTGGGAGGAGAGGAGGGAGGGGATACTGTGATTGGGCTGTAAAATAAATAAATTAATTAAAATAAAATAATTTGGTGACAATTTTTTTCATTTTCAATTTCAGTATAGGGTCAAATACTTGAAAACCATGGCAAAAGTATGGAATATTGAGTGATAATCCCAAGGATTGATGCATTTGTGGAGCTTTGATTTAGATATTGAGATTATTATTGGGAATAGGAAGCCTGAAATTTATGGGAATACATATCTAGATTTTGACAATGGAATGGTAGTGGCGTCATGGAAATTTCAGAACAATTATGTAGGTTAAGGAAATATTGCTGAACACAGGGTGTGAGATTGGTCACGGTGATACTTTGAACTGAGTATTATCTCCCACTGCACATCCTTTCAAAATGAAACATTAGAATTTTAATGACTTTAGATGCCATAAAAATTAAAAATTAGTTTGGTAGCCAGGACAGGTGTCCTCAAAGATTCTGTGAGGTGTGTAGTCTGTAAGACCTCTTTTCTGTGATGAGGGCCAACTCTGAGCTCCATGCTGATGTGCAAATCTCCAGATATATCATCTTCCCTTGAGGGGGTTCAACACCTTCACCACTTCTTCAAATGCCCAGAAGGATGGCTTCCTGTGATGCAGCTGTTTTGCTCAGGATCATTAATGTACCTGAAGGTAAGGAGGGCTGTGAGAAAAGACCTTCGGTAAGTTTGCCTGATCATTATGCTATAGAACAGTATATGAAAACACTTTGTTTTGAGTGTGTTTTTCTCTTTCTGAGCACCCTGACCACCAGAATCCATGCAATGGCTTTGACCTTGTTCTTTTGGAGATCTTTATGGGTACAGAGCAGACAGGAAGTTTAGAATCATCCCATGGTGCGGGGGCTCTTCTTTTCCATTGAGAATATTCCTGATAAAGTTACCTTGGAAGTTAAGTTTTTTATTTAAATTGCTAGAAGTTGTTGATGAGGTTTTATATATAAAGTGATATTTTACAAAGCTGAATTATATTGATATTTGTCCAAATTCTGAGATATGAAGATGTTTGTTTGCATTAAGGTCTTTCATTGGAAGTTCTTAGAAGATTAATAAAAATAAACTGGACAGGACTCTAATTATTTACATGGGTAATCAATAAATATCTTCAGAGGATTCTCTTTTATTTAAAGCTTTCTTTTATTTATTTATTTATTTATTTATTTATTTATTTATGAATGTGTCGGTGGGTGGGGGATCATTTCTGAAGACCAGAAGAGAGCATCAGACCCTCTGATCTGAGCTAACAGGCAGTTGTGAGTTGCTGGATGTGGCTTCCCCAAATAGAGATTTGTGTAAGTTGGGAAAATGATTACATTAAAGATAGGTGGGTGGGAAAGAGTTGAGTGTGAGCGTGTCCTTTGCAAAGGACATTCCAGAAAAAGAAAAACTGAGGTTGTACTTTTAATAGATCACGTGCTATTCATCTGGGTGGGTGCGATGAGACACTTCTGTAGACCATTGTTAACTCTGTGCTCTGTGCAAACATCCGCAAACTCACTGAGCAGTAACCAAATTCTCCATCCTGCCCATTGTCCAAAGTAGTGTCATGTTTCTGCGTCTCATTGAAGGTTCTCAGTTTGCCTTGAACCCATCTTCTGTTTGCACAGGACACGCGTGAAAGCGTTATACCTTATTATTACTATTACTATTATTATTACTACTAGTAGTAGTATTAGTTATTACTAGGTCTCTCCTTGAACCTGGAGCTTACCAGTTTAGATAGATCAGCCAGTCAATAAGACCCCAGGAACACCTTTCTGTTCTCCCTGGTGCTGGGTTGTAGGTGTGTACTGCCCGCCTGAGAAATCACATGGGTGCTCCGCATGCAAATTCAGCTCCTCTTATCTGTGCAGCCAGCATTTTACCCACTGAGCAATCTCCTTCAGTCATTCTATCGATGCTTTCTTCATGTTGCTCAGCTTTTTCTCTGTGAGGACCGTAAAAACTACAGAAGTTCCTTCACCAGTCCTAAGAATTATTGCAAGTCTGTCTTTGTCTCAATCACCAAAGTTTTGCTGTTTTTGCATTTGGGAAATTAATAGATTTGTTCATTAATCGTTATGGATTCCTGATAGAAAGATAACAAAAGAAACATAAAAAGGTGAATGAATATTTATTAAACTTTTTAAAGCTGTTCTTAATGATATCAGTGGGATCCTGAAAACATGATAGTTTTATAGTAAATACTTGACGTGTAAGCAGTAAGAATGATTAAGCACTTATATATATAAGTATGTATGTATAAGTATATATATAAGTATATTATAAGTAAGTATAAACATATATATGCTTATATACTTGGCATAAACCCAAGTTTTGCATATGAGTATCTTAATTGGCACAATGATTATATGAGGCAAGTACCGTCAACTTTTATTTTTCATCAGCCTAACGCTGAGGCTTTATTATTTATAGCTGCAGAATTGTGAACCCAAGTTCTGATCCAAGGACGATTGTATCAGGCAATACACTCCTCTCCTGTGCCATGGATATTTTACAAACAGGTATAGGGATGAATAACTACATTGGTCAGGTGCCATGGGGGCATTATTTTACCCAATGATTTTATAAAATACCATCTGTAAAGTAATAACATTAACGTGTTATTTTGCGTGTCTTCGTTATTTATTCAGTACTGGCTGTCGGAATGTGGGCCGTTAGCTGTTGCTCTGCCTGTGCAGAGAAACACTTCATTATCTTAGTCCGTAAATTACTCAGCATAATTGAATGTGACAGTTTTACTTTCTATAATATTCGGTCCTAGATTAGAAGGATGATTCCTGCTCAGAATTCACGGTGTATTCTAGAACTTTGGAAAACTCAGAGCTGTGGGGAACTCTGGAGGTGTATTTCCACACAAAAGGAGCAGTTGGACTTGGAATGTGCGCTCATTTAAATATTCTCTGCTGCAGGTTGTGGCTGTGGACAGGTTTTAGCTGTTGAGTCATGCTCCTGAAATGTCAGGCACAATTATCAGAGTTGGCAAGGGCTGGAAAAACTTTTCTACATATTTTCCCTAGGAAAGAAAGGTTTTTTTCTGCCTCATTTGAGCCAGCAGCTTTCGGAGATTCTGTAGCTGCCCTCCGCCTCTGCCCAGCCAGATGCTGGTGGAGTTGCCAGCTCCGCTAGGTTAGCGCAGGAAGTGAAGCTCACCCCGTTTGAAAAATCTTTGATCACTCTGCGGTTTCCTAAGACAATTCAGCCTTGAATCGCTTTGAAGGATCCTCAGACTTTGAATGCTGGAGGCTGACTCGATCCCATTAAAGCTGTCTGTCTGGACTAAAAAGAACCCCGGTTTATACCCATGTCTCTGCCCTGGTTTGTTTCAGCTTATTTATTTTTGAACTGCAGGCTATTATAGGATTTTCACTTGATGATTTGATGATTTTATCCACTGTTCTCTTAACTGAGTAATAATTTGTAGGCTTGGTGATTTCTGGTTGTAAAAGCACATTCGTCGCTCCAATTTTGCTCCGATTTCGCCTTATGTGCTCTGTGAGCCAAGAGGGATGTTATTAGACAGGAAAGTGCTGCCTGAAGAAGAACGGGACTGTCTGATAGCTCGAGTGGCTGCAGGGGCATCAGAGTCCCAGCCCAGAGCATCTGATTGAGTCTCCACATCTCGAGACAAGCCCCTGCTGCTCATCTGAGACCTCTCAGCTGAGCACTTCCTGTGAGTTCGTCCCTTACTTTAATTTGAGTTTCTGAGACTGTGTATTGTCAATCCCCGACTTCTGTTGGAATGATGTTGAACCTTGTGATTCATTTTGACTTCTGGGGCACACTGATTCCAGCAGTTACTAGAAGTATTCTGGGCCGTAAGGCAATGTCTTAATGATTTAAGACAAGAATCCTTTTTCCTAAAATAACCCTGCTCACTAATGTCATCAGCGGGCTCAATTTCAGTTTGACAGAGTTTCAAAATAGAACTTCTTGAGGGAAAACTGTAATTAGACATTCGCGGGTAATATTCTATGTTTTTGAAGCAGAATGTTAACGAAGAGGAGTATTGATTTTATTTTAGCCTCGTTACCACTACATCTGATGTTATACCTGCCTCAGCTGGCAATGCGGATTGTAAATGCTCTCTTGTTACTTTCCCTTTTCTTCTCGTTCTGTTCCTGTTGTGAATAAAGTCAGAGATTTGGGCTGAGGAGATGGCCCTTTGGCTAAAGTGCCTGACAGAGAAGCATGAGGACCTGAGTTCAGTCCCTAGGATCCGTGTAAAAATCCAGGCATGTACCTTTTATCTGACTGCCAGGAAAGTAGCGACGGAGGCCCACTGGAGTTCACTGACTAGCCAAATCTGTGAGTTCCGGGTTCAGCGAGAGACTCTGTCTTAAAAAATACAGTAGAGCATGGAAGAGAAAAACACACAGTGTTGACATCTGACTCGCATGCATATGCACACATGTTCACACACATGTACTATGCACATGGGTGTAACCTAAGATGTAGCTGTTTCTCTGTTCTACCGCAAGCACGATACCCAATGTATCAGGAATCAGTACGCAATCTTGAGTACCAGAATGAAGTCCTTAACAACGTTCTCTATGTGCTTAGTTATGTGCTCATGTTCTTGATTCCAAAGCTCTCTCTGTCTTGATAAACCAAAGATGCCCATGTAGTTAAGAGTCAAGTCACACATATCAGAAACATCGCCAGACTAGTCACCCGCTCCTAAATTATTATATTCCCTTTTAAAGGCTCCAGCAAATTCTTTCTTAAGCCAAACATCGGGTATTAAGGATTTCTATTTCGTGGACGACAGCTGTTGTCAGTAGACCCCTCCTGGCTGATTAGAGACGTGAAGGAACCGACTTGCGTACTGATTCCTGATGGCTGGAGAAATGAGTGTGGAACACAGCCCTGTTCTTTTTCTGTTACCAAATGTTGTGGATAATAACAATCATTTTGATAACCTTCATTTTCTTGGAAAATGATTGAATAGAAAACATAAGCTTGGAAATTACAGAGTGCTGTGTTTGAGCCTCAGGGAACCTTGTGCACAAGTTGATGCTCCTTCCACTTTTCCTGTTGTCTGACCCAGCCTCGCTTTTGCTGAGAGACGCTAACCTAAGATGTGTTGATTTTTATGAGGCTCCCACCCTGTGTCAGTGACCCTGGGAGACTTGGATGCCTGAGTTATTCTGTGGATGGTTTTCACTTAGCTCCCTGTGTCTCAGAAGAAATTGCTGTGTGTACCTAGGCATGCTTTCCAACTCCCTTCCCAGTCCAAATATTATAGCTGTGTGTTATCGCCCACCGCTTCAAGTGAAAATGCATTGCAAGGCACATCTGTTTTCAGAGCCCAGACTTTGCTTTGGGTTCCATTACTCTTTCCATGGATGCATCATAGAAATCTTTCTTTCTGAAGGCAATACTGACCCACTCCACAGAACAGCTGAATTTCAAGTATAATTGCCAAACAAAATAAGCCAGGCATATGAAAGACAAATTTGTATTATTTCACTTACTGAAATACTTGGAGTGGTCAATTTTATGGAAGCTGAAGACTGACCGTATACCTCAGTGGTATTCAGTATACTCAAAGATATTGCCTTGCATGCATGAAACCCAAGGTTCAATCACCATTACCATCATTCCCTAGAATAAAAGGAACTCAATCATTTAAGTTTTGGACTGGAGAGATGGCTAAGTGAATAACAGGGCTGAACAAGCCTGATGACCTAAGCTTGGGTCCTCGGAGCCCACATGAAGTAGTAAGTTAAATACTTATAATCTCAGATGGGAGGGAGGCCAAGGCAGGAGGCTCTCCAGCAACACTGGCAAACATACAAGGTAGAAAGGCATAGACTAAAACCTATAGGTAATCCTCCAGCCTCTGCATTTCTACCCATAAACACAAACATATACATGGACACTCATGCCTCTCCCTCTCTCTCTCTCTCTCTCTCTCTCTCTCTCTCTCTCTCTCTCTCTC
>NC_022019.1:31255166-31322053 GCF_000317375.1 Microtus ochrogaster
CACACACACACACACACACACACACACACACACACACACACACACACACAGAGTTCAAGGAGACTGATGGCTGCCAGGGGCTAGACGGGAGGATGAAAATGGGAAGTTGTTCTTTAGTGTACTCTATGTTCTGAAAATGGGCAATGGTGGGCCCACTCAGTCCAGCCTGGGAATGCAGAGACAAAGCAAGCGGGTCAGGGAGACTAGTTGGGTAGGCGAGCTCTGGGTGGGAATGAGGGACCCTGCCTCATTTAATCAGGCAGTTGAGTAACGGAGGATGCTTCTGCCATCCATGTCTATAGCTCCTCATGTGCACATGCATGTGTGTGAGCGTGTGCCACACCCAATGTGTGCCCTCCATATGCAAACATGCATACATAGCTACATGCCACACACATGAAAATGAGTAAAAGGTAAAATTTTATCACTTGTGTTTTTTTAAGATTTATTTATTTATTATGTATACAACATTTTGCCTCCATGTATGCCTGCATGCCAGAAGAGGGCGCCAGATCTCCTTACGGATGGCTGTGAGCCACCATGTGGTTGCTGGGAATTGAACTCAGGTCCTCTGGAAGAACAGTCAGTGCTCTTAACCACTGAGCCATCTCTCTAGCCCTATCACTTGTGTTTTTATTACATTTAGAAATAATTTGACAAAGTCTCCTATGGTGCTTACGTTTTTCTTTTCCTAGCTAGCTACCGTCATCTTTTCTTGATATTATCTAGAAAACACTCACTTGGGCCCTTGGATGCACAATTTGTGCTCTCATCCATCCCACAGACCTTAGTCTGTGAGTTTCAGTGATTTCCCCCTGAATGTATTTCTATTGTGCTCTCATTTTCTGCTATTGTGTCCCAGGATCAGAAAGAAATTCTCTTCACCTGAGAAAATCATTTTGCTGCTCTTTGGCCAACCCTTCCTAACTCTCCTCTTCATTTTCTGACTGCTCTAACTGTCCTTGTCGGCTCACTGGGCTGCCCTTGCCACCTTTGAGGTCTCCTTGAAGAGGTTATATCTTGAAGGGAGCCTGCTTAGCCATCTGTTTACATTTCTAGCTTTTTGAATTTTTAAATAGCATGTAGTATTTATACATATTTATGGAGTACAATATGATAGGTATACACATATATATTTATATTTATATTGTGTACTCAATCAAGTCAGGGTACCTAGCATCTATACCACCTCAAAACTGATCATTTCTACATGTTCACACTCTGGTTTGAAATACATCAAAACTGTCATTGGCTGTAGTTATCATGATAATCCTCAACCACAGTACCCACTGACCAATGACTGAATACAAGCGTGGCGTATGTCATGATGAAATATTGTTCAGCCATAACAATGAAACCCTTCTCTTTGTGGCAATGTGGATGGATAGGACTGAAGGTTCTCAAGTGCAATAAACCAGGCACCAGAAGAAAAGGTAAATGCAACATTTCCCCTTAATTGTGCAAGCTGAAAAGTTTGAGCTCTGATAAGAAGTTAGATAGCATGGACCTCTATTTTAATATCTCCTCAGTCCTCCCCTTTCATGTATCCTGATCTTATGCCTCTATTTATATCCTATGACTCCTTCATCACATACTACCCATTTTGTTGAGTTATACTCATTACACGAGGTACTGGGCTTTATAAGGACATTATCATACAATTTTATAATGCTCGTAGCATACATGCCATAAACTTTCTCACCCCTCATTCCTGTTTCAGTCTCCTTTGTTTTCCTAGACAGTTTTGCTTCTCTGTTCATGTCAAATATACATCACCATTGTATGGTCTATGATCATTACACAACCATTGCCCATTCTCATTGCTTTAAATCAGTTTTTGACTCTCTCCTGCAGGAGAATGCCAGCTCCACGAGGGAGAGTCTCTCTCCTTGATATAGATCCAGCGTCGGGTCACACAGCGGAGAATATAGTAGACACCCAGTGAATGAATGAACTAAACTGTGTGTTTGTTCTACCTCCCCGTTTTCTCAGTTCACAGTTCCTTTCAATCTAACACAGTTCACTGTGATAGTGTGCAAGTACAAGTCTGGGGACACCATGGACGGTAACTGAAGGGATGGCATTTTCACCAAGGGATCCTAATAACTAAGAAGAGAAATGAGGCACTGTGCTGTAAAAGAAATAGCTAGGGTCAACCTGTGCCTATCACTGAAGGCTTTGCCTGCTGCCAGAAAGTCTGTACTGTGAAGTAGGGATGATTGTGCTCATCCCCCTCACCCCTGCCATGGTTGTAATGGCCCTGCTCTCTCCTTATGGTCGGTAGAACTCTTTAACACGTGCAAGCGTTGCTTTCTTACTCATGTCACTTATCAGCTGGAGGGATTATCTAAGTTTTACAGAGGAGGAGGCTTATCTCCAGCTTCCCACACTGAAGGCCATGGTTCAGCTCAGAAGGACCAGTTGCCGTGTGTCGGCTGCTTTCTCTTTGGTATGATTTCACCTCTTCACGGATGAGGGACAGAAATGTTTCTAACATTCCAAAATGTTAGAAGAACAGACCCCTGTATTGCTATGAACTACATCTATGCTATATTTTCTCTGTATTAATATGCTACATTTCCTTCCATATTAATGGATCAAGCATCTGGGTGGGAATAAAACACCCAAACACATACACTGCACATCAGTTTTTTGGCTAGTAGCTGCTCAACACAAGATGAATGTCTTGCTATAATTAGGAGGCAGAGGAAGTGAAGGTGTTTGAAACCATCTAGCTTCCTGAATTTAAACCCATCTTTATCCTGCTTACCTCCGGCAAACGTGCTTTTTTGGTCATGGGAGAATATTTATCATGTATTTATTCTCATGTAGAGTCCATCTGCTCTCAGATTGGGTGGATGTGCTAAGTATAGAGTAGTTTTAAGTAAAATTATATACTGTCTTCATGTGCTACATATAAACAGGTATGGGTATATGCATGTAAATGTGTGTTTAATGAGTACACATTTATTTGTATATATAGTGCATGCATATAGATGTATGTATATAGTAGATGCATATGCACATAAATATGTGCATTTATGTGTGGTATGTGCATATACCAGCACATGTATATATATATGTAATATATGTATATACATATATATATATATATATATATATATATAGTTTTATTTGCTCAAAACAGAAAGCAAGCAAGCCTGTTTCCTCCAGTCATTGTTGTCTTTCATGAACAAATAAAAACAGCCCAGGAAAATGGAAGGATGAAAGGAAGAGTCTCAGATAACATACTTCTTCAGCCACAGTTCATACCTTCGGGAAGGTGGAGCTCTTGGGATTTCATTAGAACTATCCTCTTCTCCTCTGCTGTGAGAGTTCTGGAGGAAGCTGCATTTGCGATTGAACAAGCCCTGAACCTGCATCAGCTGCACTGCCTCCCTCTGAGTGCAAGGCACACAGACAGAAGCTGACACTTGCACTGTGTGTTACTTGGCACTGTTTGTTCTCTGGCTGGGGCTTTGAAGTTTGGTGTGATTCAAAGTCTAGACGTCTTTCACAAAGGAGACCTTAGTTGTGTGGGCATAAGACACCAAGCACTTAAAAAACGTCTCTAAAAATATCTCTTTCTACAAAGACGTTT
Source organism: Microtus ochrogaster (assembly GCF_000317375.1). Taxonomy (NCBI): domain Eukaryota; kingdom Metazoa; phylum Chordata; class Mammalia; order Rodentia; family Cricetidae; genus Microtus; species Microtus ochrogaster. The sequence goes on from NC_022019.1 coordinate 31,258,768, forward strand.
GCAAATGTATGTAAATGACTTACATCAGGTGACTCTGTGGGCAAGTGTGTAAAGTGCTCCTCAGGGGGAAGCTGTGCTTTTTCTCCGCTGCTCCTGAATGCTCCTTCAAATATCTTTCTCTAGCGAGACTCTATGGTCATTAACCCTTGTTCTCTCTCCCATTTCTCCGCTGCTCCTGAATGCTCCTTCAAATATTTTTCTCTAGCGAGACTCTCTGGTCATTAACCCTTGTTCTCTCTTCCAGCTCTGTGTGCAAATGCTCCCCACTCTCAATGTATCTTCTTCACCCTTATTCATATTGGGGCCACAGCCCATTCCTTATGGACTGATCTGTCGTGTTCCAAGTGGGTGGCTCCACGATGATGTTAGGCACATTGGGTCAGGGTGGTGTTGGAAGACGTCATAGCATGATTAGTAGTTTCTGTGGCATAATTTTCTGCAAGAACTGTTTCTGGCACCAGCCTCCCTGGCGACGGATCAGACCTGATTTACTGAGGTTGCAGCTTTGTGTCCCCCATTTATCCAGTCCCCCAGTGCTGCTCTGGAGGCATGCTAGCCTCAAGCTTCGGGTTGGAAGCTGTCGCTTATCGACAGTTTGCAGGGAAGAGCATACTCCTGAGGTCGTTTGCCTGTAGAAAACTTCTCCGCTATCTTTAGTACTTGCCTGAATTTTATTCACCTTGTAGCAACTTTCGTGCTACATTTCCTCATGGATCTGCCCAGAAGTCAATGTCCTGCTGAAAATGCTACTTCCCAGGACATCAGACGACTACCAGCACATCAAATTGTCCTCCCAAAATTCCTAAGTGCCAGGCAATTTCTTACGTTTTTCTAATTTATACTTTGCTAGAAAAAAGCAGTTTCCAGACAATCTGCCCAGGACGTTCCAGGTAATATGTGCATCCAGCTCACTCTGACTCCAGATCCAAGTTTTCTATGATACTGGATTATGGAGAGGTTCCGGCATGTGATTATCGGGCGCATGACTTTTGATGCAGCCCTACTCAGTTCCAAGAGTGAAAATGTACCACTGTGGCAGAGCCCAGCACTTTTTAACCGTGGTGTTGACACCAGGACTTACCCTCTGGTTGGCAGGTTGGTGCTTTGGTCCTCTGGGCTAGCCTCCATTCTGCAAAGGGTTGCTAGCTTTCCTTAACTGGCGTGTGAGTTCTTTATCCACTGGTGATCAGAGAATGTATAACCCAAATACCCGAGTTCAGTGCGAATTTCTTTCTCTCTGCTTAGAATGAATACCAGTAGATGAGTGCGTTCTCCCGGAGTTCTTACTTTTCTGTCCATTTCCAGATCTTAACTATTGATGTTCTAAACACTGCATCTGTAAAGCCATGCTGGATACTTACATTAAAGCTGTGGTAAACTGTTAAGAACGTAGGTTTGTAACTGTTTCCTCTTCTGTGAACCCCTGGCTTATGGTGCCATAGTGGGAGGAGCGTTTTGAGTGTCCATCCAGGGAGATCACATAAAGGCCATCACTTGCCTACTGTATAATATTCTGTCCCATTTACTGAGCCTTCGAGACTGTGGCATAGTATAAAACCCAGAGGTATGGACTAATTACAGTAGTCAAGATAACATTGAATATTGGTCTTTGCTCTAATTTATATTTAACATTTTTATTTCAAAATCAGAGTAGAGTTTCTAAAGAACTAACCAAAGCATTGGTCAAATCTTTTTATTTATCAGTAAATTAGAGATAATGTATATGTTCACCCATGTAGATATTGCTAATGTTATGGATGGTATTTTATATACATATATATTGAGTTGAATGGTAACTATCTTGTTATCTATCTTATTATTTCTCTTCCATAATTAGCCTTGAGGCACATCAAAGAAATTTTAAACCATTTCTCCATTTTTATCATATAGTAATCAATATATGCTTGTCACTGTTGTGAGCTGACAGCCTTTATGGTAGCATTCCATAATTGGAAGAGTTGTTTAACAATTTGGGTATTCGTGGCTAGGTTACTTGCATGCTAATTAAAACCTTTCTCTCCATATACTGTCTCATATCTCATTTAATTTTTGATACCCAGCTTAAGATTGCATCTTCACAGCAAACATGCATAATTCTAGCCAGCAACGATAACCTTTTAAATTCAGATATTTATACTGTCTTCTTTGAGGCAATAATCTTAATTAAGCAAGAATGGAGAATACATTTCAGTTCACTTTTCTTCATCTGCTGTTTTCTATAAATAAAAATTTAACAGCTTTATTAAATCTATAGAACTGTAGAAATAAATGAAAATTGATTATTTTTATCACCATTACTATAATTTTAATGCTCCTTTATGTTTAAATGGGAACATTTACAATAGAAGGAGCATGTGGGGCTCAAACATAAAATGTCTCTGTTTAGGCCATGGGGGCCCTATCAGAGTTCAGAACAGTAGATTCAAATGGAATGTTATTTAATAATGAAAATAAATTTGTGAATCTCTCATTAATTTTCTATTGAGTGCTTTCCACCAGAGCAGTGAAGAACACAGGGTTATCTCTTCACAGGGCTGTTGATACAGCCTCTCTCAATGAGAGGTTTGATTCGATGTCTGCGCAGCTTTGCTCCTGTCTCAGTGGTATTTAGTGTCTTCTGGGAGTCTGAGAATCAATCAGTTGTTAGTGCAGCAATAACCCTAACATCCCAGTGACTTCTCCCAGGGAGTATTTGCAATCTGTTGGTGTTGCTGACGTCTCTGATCCACTATGGCCTCTGTTCTGACTGCTGGATGTCTGTGGGTCTCATCCATAAGAGAATGAGATCAGAAGATGCAGTTCTTATCCAGGACATCTCAAGGTAGTGGGTGTGAACCAGAAACAGTGCATCGATTTTACAATCAGCTTTAAAGCCGAGGCATTTTGTGACATGCCTCGTCTCTGTTCATAGACTATGACTGGAAGAAATCATGTGGTCAATCTCAGAGCTGGGATGGGCGGATGATCAGTGAGAAAGAGCAGCTCTTTGTGAGTAGTGATGCACTCGGACTCAGGATTTCTGCATCCAGTCACACAAGAGGGAAGACATAAGATGATGAAATTTTATAACATGTGATGACATCCCTCAGTTTGCATTTATTGAACCAGGTAGTACACCCCAAGTGTTTAAAAGATAAAAGGTCCAAAGCTGATATTCAAATGAAACGTATGTAGTGTTTTACACGAATAGATATATTTACAGGATAACTGTAGTATATCCACCTACTCCTTTGCTAATTTATGCAACAAAGTCCTGGTAAGTATCTTCTGTGTTCCACATTGCTCCAGGTTCTAGATGCCGATACCCTTCTGTGTACTCTGACCGGGCATTCTCCTTCAGTTCTTGGCTTCAGTTGCTACCAGTGTGGTACTAACGAGAGCCATTCTCAGCCAGACTCTGTCTTGATAGTCATATTAACTATTTTCCGTATGTAAACCTATAATTTTTTGTGTGATATTGAATACAAAAAATTGGATATCTTGTGCCTCCAAAACCTACTTATCATCAAAGAAACTTATTTTTTTTTAATAGGAGACCGTTGCAGAAAACCAATTAGAAAAAAGTCAGAGAACAAACGGTCGTGGGTTAGGGTACCCAGCCCAGTTGATATAGTACAACACAGCTCTTGCATTGCAGGATCAGGGAACTCAAGGGAGAGGGGGAACGTTGTAAGCTGCTGGGAGATTATGTCTTCTAGAAATAACAGGAAGGCTACACCCATGATGGGTTAGGGTACCCAGCCCAGTTGATATAGTACAACACAGCTCTTGCATTGCAGGATCAGGGAACTCAAGGGAGATGGGGAACGTTGTAAGCTGCTGGGAGATTATGTCTTCTAGAAATAACAGGAAGGCTACACCCATGATGGGTTAGGGTACCCAGCCCAGTTGATATAGTACAACACAGCTCTTGCATTGCAGGATCAGGGAACTCAAGGGAGATGGGGAACGTTGTAAGCTGCTGGGAGATTATGTCTTCTAGAAATAACAGGAAGGCTACACCCATGATACCTCAACCCATAGCTCTTTAAAGAAGACTTGAATGAAAGCGACAGCCTTAGGCATGCAAACACAGGAAGGGGGGAATCGTATAGGGTTCAACCTGCAGTCAGAGAACTGTACGCAACCTAAGGATTGCTGAGAGAGGGAGAAATAGTTCTTCCCAGGGAAGAGCCCCTAATTTGTTATCCAATACCAAGTTTTCAGCCCGTACACACACACGCACACACATGCATGTGCGCACACACAATGAGAGAGCCAGAGGGGCCATGGCATTAAAGGAAGGAAAGGAAGGGGGAAAATGAGGTCTTATTTTAATTAAGACATTTGTTTTGCATGTAAAACAATTCATACTCTTCCTGTGAGTTATTTCCTTATTGACATATCCCAATATTTATTGATTTATTTATGATACAATAAATATTGATGTAGTAGTTATATGCTAGTTGTAGTTCAAGGTGTTAGTGATTTGGCAGTGAATAAAGCAGGCTGCTTTACCAAGCTTATGCTACAGGAGTGGCTGGCAGCAGGAAGACTAATAGGGTGGTCAGGAAAGACCTCTTGAGGAGGTGGCATTCAGGGAGGGACCTGAGTGATAAGGAGGAACCAGTGATGTAAAGATCTTGGGGGGAAGGGAAGACTCTGCTTCTACAACAGAAAATGGCTACTGAATCATATGACGTGTGAAGGTAGCAGACATGCTTGAGGTGTTTAGGAATACTATGGAGGCCGGTTGGGTGAGTGGTATGAAGCCAGCTATTGTAAGAGGTAGCTAGTGCCAGACTTGGAGGCTGCAGGAAATGTGGCCACAGGGGATGAGAAAGCATGGCTGTAGCTCAGCTCTGTGACAGTAGTCGGGGCCAGCATCCTTCTTGCCTCTTCCTGACTAATTGTTTTATGCCATCAGCTTCTGTGACTTTCTACTGTTTTTCCACACGATTCTGCTCTGCCCCGGGGCTGCGTCCCTAGTCTACCCATTCTGTCCTCAGAAACGGCTCCCTACCTCCATGTTCTTCATGACTGCTTCCTCCCCAGCCTCTCTGCTTTCACTTAGTCTTCTCACAAAGCTCCCAAGCCCCTGGTGCAAATCTGCACACCGTCTCCAGTCAGGACCACCTTCTGGCTGGTCTTCGGTCTCTGGATTTCTCTATCAGCCCAGCTTCCACTTTCACAATATAGCAATCTTTCTAAAAGGCCTCCAATAGTTTCTGTCACCCCTACTCTCTACTGTGCACAGGGCTTGCCATTGTTTTCTGCTGCCTTTTGTATCTACAGCTCTGTGACTCTACTAGGAAGCCTCTCATTACAGAAGCTCTGTGCATCGTCTCCTCTTCACACCGTCACCTGGGTAGCTTCATTAACTCTCCAAGTCCTAGCCAAAGTACTCTTTTTCTTCCCTAACAAGTCAGCGTGGGTTAGTTTATCTTACATGTACTTACTGGCTCCTGCATGGCTTTGTCTCACTTTTGCACCATTACACATTTCACTCATCCGTCTTCCCTGTCGAGCGTGAGCTCTATCTTATTCACCCTCTACTTTAAGGTTCTAAGCAGGAATGGATATTTTAAAATATGTGTTAATTGAATGAGTGGTGTGGTTGTGTGTGCACTGGAGTAGATGGGGGGAAGCTGACCAAAGATGTAAGGAAGATTGTCTATAGGTGGGCAGTTGTTTAATAGATCAAAGGTGCCAAGTAAAGCAGGTGTCTGTGCTACTACGGCGCCATTCACAACAGAAACCGAAGCAGCTGAGAATTGATAAGAAAAGTGTGGGATTTGCTCAGTCAGGAAGAAAAATGAAACAGTGGCATTTGCAGGACAACGGATGCGGCTGAAGATCATTGGGTTGAGTGAAACAGCTGAGACTCAGAAACACAAATGCTACATGGTGTCTCTCAGTGTTGACTCTGGACTGTGCATGCGTGTGTGCATGTGTGTGTGTGTGAGTGTGTGCATGAGTGTGTGCGTGAGTGTGTGCATGCGTGTGTGCATGCGTGTGTGCATGAGTGTGTGTGTGAGTGTGTAGGCATGCCTGTGTGTGTTAGAGATGGCACCATGGAAGAGAGGAAGCGGTCTTAGGATATTAGAGATGGAGAAACAACAACAGAGCGGTGGCATAGAGGTGACAGAGGTCATGTGGGAGTAGTACGCTCCTTTTTCTTTTCTTTCTCCTTTTTTCCTTTTTTTATTGATTCTGTTGAGCTCCCCTCCATTTTTCTCCCCTTCTACCCTCTCCCATGGTCCCCATGCTCCCAATTTACTCAGGAGATCTTATCTATCTACTTCCCATGTAGATTAGATACATGTATGTCTCTCTTAGGGTCTCATAGTTGTCTAGGTTCTCTGGGATTGTGAATTGAAGGCTGGTTTTCTTTGCTTTATGTCTAAAAGCCACTTATTAGTAAGTACATATGATATTTACCTTTCTGGATCTGGGTTACCTCACTCAATAGTTTTCGAGGTCCATCCATTTTCCTGCAAAATTCAAGATAGATGTCATTATTTTTTTCTGCTGTGTAGTACTCCATTGTGTAAATATACCACATTTTCAATATCCATTCTTGGGTCAAGGGGCATTTAGGTTGTTTCCAGGTTCTGGCTATGGCAAACAAAGCTGCTATGAACATAGTTGAGCACATGTCCTTGTGTATATCCTTTGGGTATATACACAAAAGTGGTATTGCTGGGTCTTGAGGAAGGTTGTTTCCTAATTTTCTGAGAAATCGCCACACTGACATCCAAAGGGGCTGTACCAGCTTGCATTCCCACCAGCAATGCAGGAGTGTTCGCTTTACCCCACATCCTCTCTAGCATAAGTTGTCATCAGTGTTTTTGATCTTGGCCATTCTTACAGGTGTAAGATAGTCCTTGGATGGGAGAAAGCAGTACACTCTTGGGAGAAGAAGGGATCTAACATGAGTGGATCGTGATGGTGGGCAATGGAGGGCAGTTGGGATGGGGGATTAATAAGCACAAAGTTCAGTGATAGTTATGTGTGTGAAAATGCCATCAGTGTTAGTGATAATTTAATCAATAATTACAGAATATTTTGATTGAAAAGGTATGTATTAGCCTTAGGTGTTTGAGTGGCCAAAGCTGTGAAGAATGATTGTTTTCCCTATGAGTCCAATAAATACTGTGGAGATAAAGATGCTGTGCACCAGAGAGCTGAACTGATTAAATATACATAGTATAATAATAGTAATATTATATATAAATATATAATAATAAAATAAAGTGGTGGTATAATATAATATACTTGAATCAGAAGTAAGGCTAGGCAATTACAAAGAAAAAGGGTGCCCTTCTCTAAGACGGGGCACAGATGCTGTTCATATATGAGCAATGAGTAGGAACCTCAGAACATCTGCATTTGGTTTGGTACCCATGGGGTGGCTTGGTCCACGTACCTTCCACAGCAAGTCCATCAGAACTGGAGACTGGAGTTCACTTCTATTTCTGGAAGTTCTGAGCAAACAGCTCACAAAGGTCAGCACTGTTTTCACTACTGCAGACTGGGTGTTTTTCTCAAGGACTATGAGGTCAATCAGATACAGTAATTGAAAAAAAATATTGATAGTGCCTTAGAATAGAGATATATTCAATCAGAATGAAAATAAGATTTAGAAGTGTAAAAAAAATGGCAAAAGTTCCAAGGTCATTTCTCTTTCAATTTGGTCCTATCTACAGTACTTGCTTAGGTTCTTCTAATGGTCTTGACTCTAGGTTTTGTTTAAATCCAAAGAAGACAAACGAAGCTTCTGTGACCCTGACACTTCTTCAGAGGTTTCCGATTGGATCTGGTAAAGCTGGGTGGTTTCGTGTCTCTGACACGACAGATGGATGTACGTTATTATATATACATATATATTAAATAATATACAGTATCTATAATATTTATTTTATGTGTATGGTTGTTTTGCATGCATGCATGCATGCTAGTGTAGCGCTTGTCTGCACGATGCCTGTGGAAGCCAGAAGAGGGTCTTTGAATCTGTGGAACTAGATTTAGAGACAGTTGTGAGCTGCCATGTGGGTGCTGGGAATTGAACTCTGATTCTCTGGAAGAGCAGCCAGTGTTCTCAACTGCTGAGCCATCTCTGCAGCCGCCATGCCTGTGTTTTTATCTCCAGAGTGGAATCAGCCTCTAAAAGCTTAAGGAATCAGAAGGAACACTGCTTGACAGCTCTGTTCCTCTCGCCAGCACTTTTGGCTCCCACAGGACCCTCGGTTCCCTGCTACTTGGAAATGTCATTAAGAAGGCGCAGATGACTGAAGCACAGGGAATGGATGGCTGAATAAAAGCAGGGAACGAGAAGAGAAGGGAGCATTCTTTATTGGAAGGTTTCTCACGGAGCTGTGCTGCAAATGGTGGGGAACCAGGGAGACAAAAAGCTGAGCTCCCAGGATGACGTTCTCTTCCAGAGGGTCGGGGGCTGCATGGTCGACGTGGGTTAAACATTTAGAATCATGTGATCATGGGCACACTCTCAAAAAGTTGAAGAGACGCTCCAAATTAAAACAAAAGCAAGCCCACACACCTCGGAATCCCTCTGGGGTTCCCGCGAGTTGGCATTTGCTGTGGTAAAATGGGAATGAACACGAGGCCCCTGTGAATGGGGCACTGAGAAAGGGGGAGGGGAAGCTCCGTATGGGATTTCATTATGACCCTTTCTAGTCATCTTATTATTTTGGAAATTGAATACATTCTTTCAGGCCACTGGAACTAATTAATACATTTGGTAATCCGCTACTTCATTAAGTGAATTCGTTTAGGAGCACATGAAGCTTTAAAATACGCAATCTAGGAACAACTCTCTGGCTGTTGAGGAACAACAACAATCGGCACGCGTTGTTGGACATTTGCGATGGCTGGGCACTTGGCTCACAGAGTCGCGTAATCCTTTGATCTGCATGTGGATTCTCTGCAGGAACTTTCCTAGCCTATCCCACACCCTGGTTTCTATCCTTCAATGCAGTTACACAGGCTGACACTGTTTTGCTAGCATCTTCATCTTGTTTTGCACAAAATACTTAAAACCAAGAAGGTGCAAAAATCTGCTTTGCAGGGAATAAGTTGGTTTGAAACCTGTTTGCTATGTTGCCAGATCAAAATGTCCTATACAACATAGAGTAGTGGTCAAGACATTAGTTTAGTGTATGTAAACTTCACCATAATCTCTTTGGAGGAATTTTGTCCATTTTAAACCCAAGGAAGAATGCAAATATCTGTTTTGAGGTTAGATTTATTTTACTCCAGTTTTGTTGAGGTAAAATTGACAAATAAACTTATATGTAGAAATTTGGTCACATGACTCATGAGGTAAAGGTGCTTGCTGCTAAGCATGATAGCATGATTCACGGGACCCACTTGCTGGGAGAAGACTGACTCCCACAGTTGTCTATATACGGTGCAGTGCCTTGATGAGCATACACTCCCTGAGTTTGATTGCCAGGAGGTGCTAACTCACACATCCGTCCCCTAGTCTAGTCACCTCGGTGTGCATGAGGTATGGCCCCTGTCAGCTCGCTTCAAATGTTCAAGACAGCATTGTTAGCTTTGCTTATCATACTGTTCATTTGATATGCAGAAACTGTTTGCTTTAGAACCAGAAGTTTGTTTTCAGCATGACTGTGGGAAGGAAGGCTCCAACCCTCACCCAGAGATAAGGGAGTGAGTTGGTTTGTTCCCGATGCCGCTCCTGGTCCACTGCATGTTTGGCAGTGGCTGGTTCTGCCTTCACACATACACAGGAGTAAGAGAACTCAGGGGGTTATAAAATAGAGCAATGAATTTGGAAGGAGAAGCAGTGAGCAGAGACCGGGGGGGGGAATTAGAGGGCAGAGCGGGTGGATTTGATCACCGCACACTGGACACATGGACACAATTGTCATGCAATAAGAGGAAAGAAAGAATGACAAAATGAAGGAAAAGGAAGAAAGAAACAGTTCCCAGATCCTGGCCACTGTATTCGACTCTGTTCCTATGAGCTTAATTTTAGATTTACCATCTTATTTTTTAATTCCCTTTAGCCTTTCTTATAACAGTTATTTATCATTCCTATTAGGTAAATTGATCCCATTTCCAGGCTTTAATTAACGTGTTGCTATTGACTAGACTTAGAGGTCATGCGCTACCCATGGAATTAATGTGGATATTACGTCGAATGGTTATTTTGAAATGCAATTTTATTGATTTCAGATACTAAACCCTTCCTTCCTCCAAGAGAGCACTATGGAGGGAAAAATGGTGCTTTCAATGTTAGCAGTGAAGATTTCTCTGCTAGTTTCGGGGATTTTCTTTTTCTGAAATGTCAAAACCAAAAAGGGAAACAAAGGTAACATTAACAGACCCACACAAGAAATTGTATTATTTGAGGATGTCAAGTTAGATGATGGGGCATTTAGTTTTTTAGATTTCCCTGCTTCCTGCAAATAGCAGCGAGTAACAGGAAAAAAAAATCTTTAATGCCATCTTTGAGCTTTCTGGGCTGAAAAGAACTACGGTGTAGCTCGGAGGTTAAGAAAAAGCTCTTTGCGGAAATATTTTATCTTTTCCAAAGCACCGTCTTGTCTCCATGCATAAGTACACTCCCAGTGGTATGCTTACTCTATCTTCACAGCCCTACATATCTTCAAGCATAAGTTATGTCAGGAAGGAACGATGATCTTGTCTTGAATAATGGCAGGCAGCATCCTACATTGGGTTCTACGGCTTGCTGTAAAACGTGGCCCTGGGTGATCCCGCTGCACTTTGTCTCTAAGGACAGTAAGGTTTCCTATGCGCTTTCCATGGTGGTGCCCAACACCACACGCTCGGTTATGCATTTGCTGTCAAAGCGGTCCTTGAGAAACAGCACTCAGCTGTTTCTGTAAACGGTCACCGACCCTCTCCTCGCAGCTCCTCACCGATGGCTTAAAGTACTTCACTCTCCTTGTGCCTCAGTGTCTTCATTTGCCAAGCTAGGGTATCAGTATGTGGCTCATGTAAAGCTAATATAAGCATAAGTAAAATAAAACACCCAGAATATCTCAAACAGTGCCTGTTGTGTAGCAAAAGACGATAGTGAATAGGTTTTAATTTCAGTCGTATTTTCTTCTGCTTGCATGTGTAGTTTTAGATTATAAATCCTGCCAGATGACTTTCTTTTCTTGATCCGTTTTTTACTTGTGTGCTTCCCATGCATGATATGACAGTTATAATTCTGTGCTGTGTTAGCGTGTTCCTGGGAGTATAAGCATGAGTGAAAATGGAAGAGTGATTCAGTTTGAGCGTTACGCTGGGTTTGCACATTGATGGCTTCTACTGTGCTACCTATAAAAGATGCAGGCAGCTGTGCTGGTGACCACAGTATTCCTAGGAATCTTCTTCCCACCTTGCTGTTCAAACCTTCTCTGGTCTTGACCATGCCCATCATTTCAGTATCTGTTAGTTGGTCTTCTCCTCTTGACCTGGCTTGATTGGGTGGTGACCCATGTGCACCGGGTTTTTGACTAACATTTAGTAACACCTATCTTCAGAACGTCTTCTTTGCTCCTCGCCCTCTGAAATGTAAATGAGACAAGAAGGGGAAAGGTCCTGTGTTGATTACAATCCACACTCCCCCTGCACGGTAGCCTTTACCCTCTTCTTACGCAGCACAAAGAGAGCGGCCACCTTCCTAGGACCATAGAACCAACCCGTGCTTTGTTGAGTTTTGACAACCATGTTGGTGATGATTGGTAATGTTGGTTAATATCTGTGTGGCTTAAAGCAGAGGCTTAGCAAGATGGGAGTGATCTCTGAAGAGGATGCTTGTGCCCATGCAGGGAGAGTCCTTGGCAGCACTGTCCAGCACTAAGAGACACTCAAGAGGGTCATGATAAGAAGTAAACCTAGGAAGTCCTTCTTGCCAGGGGAATAATCTAATTTCAGATGGCTTTTGGAATAGCCTGCTATCTGGCTCAATAGGAATACAAGTAAAATTAAACTTCCTCAGGGTTGCCAACAGTGACAGTAGCAGACTTCTCTGCCCTCTGTAGGAGCAGAAACATGCTTCTGATGCCACAATGAATGACATCCATGTGTTTCAAGTTCCCAAATAAAATGTCGAGTACTACAGACCCTACTGAGCTCCATGCTCTCACTTAAAATACGCTTCCTTTAGGATAAAGCCTTCAAGTTGAATTTTCCAACGAGAGTCCAGCACAGGTGTCTTCATGTGTCTCAGACTTGCGTTTGGAATCTGCAGATGGGCTTAACTCCCGGAAGGTAATAGTTGACTATAACAGAACCGCTGCGAAGATCCGAGATTCTGTACCTAGGATTCTGAACTCTTTAGGGACTGTTCATATTGTGGGAACTCTTTGTGCATGGTGAGCTTGCTGCAAACCCCTAGGGCAAGGGCAGAATGTTACGCTTTGAACGGGAACGTCTCTCATAACCACATATGCAGAATATTTGGCCCCTATCTGGTGGCGCTATCTGGGGAGGTGGGGCTTAGCTAGATATAGTGCATCTGAGGATGATGATTTGGGCCGCTATAGCTGGTCTCACTGGTTCCTCGTTCTCTGCTTCTTAGCTGATCTGATGTATGTGGCTAATTTCACAGTCCTTGGTCACACACTCACACCACAGTCAGGTTTAGCCCAAGTACATAGGCAGAGAAACTGTGGGACAAAGAAATCTTCTGTTCTCTCAGGTCTTTTGGTCATAGCTATGCACTAGACCAGAACACCATCTTACGTAAACTTCAGTATTGAGTTACTCTCCTCCACCCCATACTTTCTTGTCACCCCTATTTTACTTTAATAGTTCATTGTACCCCAGTGCTTATCATTTAATAAATAACATATTGGTTTATGTAGCAATGTCTCATTCTAGAGTATGTTTTTCCTTAAACTAAAAGATGCCAGTAATTATTGTTTTGCTATTAATATATCTCAAGTACTTAGACCAATATCCTGTCTGTCTAATTGAATGGATAATTGCGGAATATCCCTTGAATCAGATCTACCTGAAACATCTGAAACCTTCCATTCTGAGTTCTTCAGAAGTTAGATTTGTTCAGTATGTGTTGTGACCTCCCCTTGGGCTGTAACTCTCATTGATGTGTAGCACGGATCCTACCACCACATTTATTTTTTGTGTGTTCTGGTTCTGCTAATGGGCCTGTGAGAACAAAGCCCAAGCTAAGAAACTTATGGCTGGGAGTTCGTGGCAGGGGGCCATGGTAGCCTGCCTGGGTTATCTCTGAGATTAGAGACACAGTTGATAAATGACGGCCTGCCAAGCATCTATTACGCCGCCCCAGCTGTGCAGGGACGGGGTGTGCGTCCCTCGTTCAGCTGTGTCCAGATGCACCTGTTTCACTCTGAGCTCTGGCATGTCTCAGAATGCCTGATGATGGGGACTAAATAGAGGCGGCGATTTGGGACCTGATGGCAGGGGAGAAAATCCTCGCCGAAAAGGAAGCTTGGCCTGCAAAGCGGTATCATCAGAATTTCATATGAGAGCCGATCTGCCTTGTAATTAGCTTCCATTTCAAATTTCTGATTTTTTTTTTTTTGCATGGAGGAAGCCATCCTAGATTAGCCTGTTTGGAATAATGATCACTTCTCCCCTGGGCTCCTGTGACTAATATTGGTCTTTACTTGAGAAATCCTGAAGAAATTTAGCAAAATAGAAAAATTTAAAAATTTATGTGGAAAGTAGAAGCCCATCATTTTTCATGGAGAGTTATGTTTTGGTGCTATTGCATGACTGATGCGACATTAAAATTTAATTCCTATTGCACTGGATCCCTTCCAGTGCTCAAGACACACGGCCCCCACTGACCATGCATTACGTTGGTGTTAGAGTTCTGCCGTCGTGAGTTCTAGATCTGAGTCAGAAGATTCTAAGTCACAAGCCCAGGACTTGCTGGGCTTTTAAAATATTTTGCAAGTACTGTATGTGGATCATATACATATTTTTCATAAAATTGATGAGCTTGAGCATTAATATTTATTAGGTAATAATAGCACATAGTTTCGTTATACATCTTAAAAATATATATATTCTGATATATATATATATATATATATATATTTGTTGAGCTTGTTCTGTGTTACAAATATACAAAATAGCTGTTTGTATGTTTTATTTATACATGGTTCATGACAGAGACTCTAAGCCAAGTACCAAATGCTGGCATCAAAAATGCTGTTATTTTAAAATTGAGAACGTGTATATTCTGGGATAAAATGAAACATTGTGCTTAGAACTGCGATTGTTTGACCGTTTAAATTCTGAAGAATTTGAATATACAAACCAACTTAGAGAGTATGTTTTAGTACAAGTATTCCAAGATTAGCACCCAAATATTGCTGACTACAGTCATTCACGGCAGTGGCTATAAAAGATTATTTCATCCTTAAGTCCTTTCTTAAATGTCTTTTTAAAGAATGGATTGATCTGACACCAATGAAACTTCTTATAATGAATCATAGCTGAGAACATCATTTAATGCCTTGGTGTCCCATGAAATGGCTCTAGGGGTTGAAGTGGAAATGTATTTTCTTTATTCAGGGACCCCTCACATCCTTTTGAGGTTCCCCATCAAAGGCCTGGATGTGCTTTAGCTCCTGTCCCTGTTACAATGGGCTTCCCCTTTGTGTAACTGCACCGATACCATCCAATGCCCCAGTCCTCCTTTCTTGCTCTGATTATCAACAGCCATCAAGAGCGCTGCCCTGTCGTATCCTCCAAGCCACCAAGTTACAGCCTTCAGCTCACTGCCCAGTAATTTCCACCTCAGCATCTTTCATATATAACTCTGAGATATTGGATTGCGGCAGCCGCTCCCACCCATCCGCAGCCGCACCTAGCCAGCATTCCTCTAAGGAGGCAAACGATGTTGCTTTCTGCCAAGCCTGCCTACCGTCCCTCTGGCACCCAGGTAATTTCCACCTCTAGCTTGGGTTGTTTAGTGCTGGGGACCAAGCCCAGGGCCTCGCACCGCTATGCACACAGCCCATCCCTGAACTGATTCTCTAGATCAGACTTCACGGTTTTAGGGAAGTCCAATTCCGTTTTGATTTTCTGACTGACGCAGTTTAGTAATTTTGGAGATTGCTTTAGGTCCTGGAACCTCTTTCTGGAAATTCCCTGTATTAGACTTTGGGTTAGGGGCTAAACAGGCCACGCCCAACCGCCTCGGGCCAGAGTTACAGCAGAGGTAGGAAAGCCCCCTACAGAGCCTGTCTGTGAGTCCCTAACCCTGTCACAGGCTCACAGGTATCAGCAGGAAGCAAATGTTAGGTGCTAGGCCATGCCTTGCAGACGTTTCCACCGTGTTTCTCATAGCTCCTTCTAAGGTTCCTTCAGCTATGGGGAGACACATGTTCCGCCCCTCAAATGCACTGCAATGAATGCCCTTGTGTGTATCCGTACTCTGTACAGTCATGTGACTAATAAAAGAGGGTATTAGAGGTGAGTGTCATGTTAAAATGTCACAAAATGTAATTTCACCTAAAATATGCACATATTAAATCATGGAAAGCCTAGGTGACACAGTCAACCACGGCTATAGCTTCAGTTGTTGCTTTTTGACTGTTTCAAATACATGCTCTTTCCATAGTTATAAAATTATGTTGTTACACTTTCTCCACAAGTCCAAAGATTCTTTCTCAGCTCACCTGAACACTCAGGTTTGCAAAATATACTGGTCTTAAACTTAGATTTTTATTTTTTGCTTAATACAGTATAGACATTTTTATAGTATTATCGTACTTTCAATGACTAAAGGCAGCCTGTGTGTGTATATCATATGGCTAATATGTATGTATGTATGTATGTACATACACCATGTAGTATTGAACTTCAGACTATGATTTTGCTGTTGCTAACGAAGCTGTCCTGCATATGTTATCTCTAAGTATGTGTCTAGGTAAGTGATTATATATATAGGATACATTTTTGGGGGTAGAGTGTACAGACATGCACATTTAATATTTTAATAGTTGCCCAATGTCCTAGGGTTCAAATTCAGAGCTCTCTTTAGGCAAAGAATTTCTTCCTTCTAGAGGCTTGCTATTAGGCTCTGACAATTCAGGAGGAAATTCCAGTTTAATGTGGTTGATTTTGGAGAGAACACTAGATAAGAGTTTTAAGTATAATTTCCTTTCCTTTACAAATTCATTTGCTATTTTACTAAAAACACAATAGTATTGAATCATAGGAGTCCTTTATGTTTAGAAATTATATCAATAATGCTCTTTGATTTCTTTGACTGAAAGGCTGCTGGGTGAACTGAGAACTCTTAGTTTTTTCTCCCGTTATTTCTTAGTAGTCGATGCCAGAGATAATAAGGCAATTTCTTCCATACATGAACATCTTGGAAATATAGGCCATTAGAAGCACTGCCAGAAACCCCCTTTTGGGAGAATTATATATAAAGCCCCTTGATTGTCCAGCTAGCTGTTAGAACTGAGAAAGTGAGAGTTGGTAACAATGGTGTTCACACTCGTGGGGGGTCTCGCTAGAGGAGGTCCTCCGACATAGTAATCCTGCTTCCCATGTAGCTAGGGATGGGGGTATGGGATAAATACTCTCGACGGGCACCAATTTGAAGCATATGCTTGACATATTTGACTGTTCTGTGGTTTCCCATAAGAAAACAATTGCTGAGTTATTGTTTGTCCCTAGACTGCTTTTCTAAGCTCATCCATCTGTTGTGGACAGGAAGTCATGAGCATAGATGCATTTAGTTGTAATAGAAATGACTGACATTTATTTGAAGATAATTGGTAGTCAAATAAGAAACTTTTGGCTATGACAATGTTCATACTTCCATGGGTTCTGATGCCTAATGATTTCGTACACTACCCCTCCCCGAACTTTTATGACCTGAGACTTCAGTCTTTATCTGTCCTGCCTAGGCTCTGTCTTAAGTCACAGCATCCCTGCTCCCTCTGTCCCTGTTTAGGTGAGAGGCCCTTTGTGAGCATTCTCCAGGTACAGCAATGGTGGCGTCACCTTTATCTAGACTCGACCACATTATCCTCTTTAATTTCCTTCACTAAATTTATCATTGTGGAGCATGACAGACTCATATGTTTGTTCTTGGCTGCTAGCCCCTCATTGATTGTCGATTGTATATCTTCTCTGTCTTCTCATTTCTCTAGGCCACAGCAGGCGCTACGCATTGCTGCTGAGCGGATGAACACACATGGTCTTTTTGGGTACTTTCTGTTAGGATACTTCTTTTTCCTGTGTGTACTTTCTTGTTATCCAGGTTAAAGCCTTTAAGCCTCTTGTTTAAACACACACGCACACATACACACACACTTATAAATACACACACACATACTTACACACATATACACACATACATACACATACACACACTTATAAATATATTATACACACACATATATTAAACAAATAAACAATTTTATTGTGGAACAAAATGTGGGTAACCATAGCCTAGGAACACAGATTACGCTTGCTTCAATTTCTGAGTCCCAATATGACAACAATTTCACCAAGTCTTTATAGTAAGGGAATGAAGAAAGTCATTCATCAGGACACTCTCAATTATGTTGCTAGCAACAGCCAGTAGGTGTGTTATAGCAAGGTAGGAAGATCAGGTGTGGGTCTCACGCTATCTGGTGACACTCTCAGCTTTTAGGTTGGGGAAGCTAGTAGCCATCTATAAATGCCTTTTAAAGGTGTGTGGGTAGGTATGAGGGTAATAGATCAGACAGAGGAGTGGAAAATCATACACACACAAGTGATATTATATGGAAAATATATTGTATTTATGTATTTAGAAGTGTGTCCATGCATGTGTGTGTGTGAACAACAATGGAGGAAATAGAGGCAATGAGTTTCAGACAGACTAATGGAAGTGCATGGGGGGAGGAAAGGGGAGTGCTATGTAATTACATTTTAATCTTTAAAAAGAATTTTAAAATTTTTAAAAAGAAAGAGAAAATGTTGTAGACCTAAGCTAAACTAATTTGGTATGCTGGCTAGCTTTATGTCAACTTGACACAACTTACTCATTTAAGAAGAGAAGAAACCTGGATAGCAAAAATCGCCCCCCCCCCAAGATTTTTTGCCCTGTGGACAAGCCTGGGGGTCATTTTCTTGATTGACAAGTGATATGGTAGGGCCCGGATTATGGTGTGTGGTCGTCCCGCCTCTGGGCTGGTGCTTCTTCTGGGTGCTCTAGGAACTTAAACGAAGCCAACTATGAGGAACAAGCCAAGAAGCAGCTTTTTTCCATAGCCTCTGCATACGTTCCTACATCCAGACTTCTTCCTTAAGCTCCCCCCGCCCCGACTTCCCGGATGATGGACTATGCTCTGTCCTCACATGGCCCCTTGGTTTCATGCTAATGTGACTGTCATTATCATTCTCGTCATCAGTTCTGTTGTAAACAGTGGGGGTTATGATCCGGCTGGTGGGACACTTCTGGCCTGGTGACTTCCGGACACCTTTCCCCTGTCAGTCCTCAGCCAGTCTCCCTGGGCTGGTGTCACCAGGGCCCTCTCCACTGACAGCATGGTAAGTGTGTGCTTAGGCTGCTCCTTCATGTTTACGAAAATAGCCTTGCTGCCTTGCTGCCTCTCAGTCCAGCACTTTTCTGGACAGAATTAGCTATTCCAATTTTCGGTGAACAGAATTATAGATCCTCTACGTGTCTTTTAGACTATAAAATTGTCCAACCCCGACCCACCACACAACTTTCTTATTACAAGAACCTTTGTTTTCCGCTCCAATGGGAGAAAAAAAGGAAAGATAATAAAATGGACGCGGCTTGGTTTTGGATGTACGACACCATAGGTACTGTTCTTTTATATTGCATTTCTGGGAAACCTAAAATTTTACATTCAGGTTGCACAGAACTCACCTAAATGTCCGCTCATTGCAGTGATATAGTGCCCCTTTCCCCTCACTTACCTTCTCTATGTCAAGAAAACGTGAGGCCTTTTATAGATATTAACTCTCAAAACCCACAAAGGATGAGATAAATGGGACTCGCAAAGTTGCAGGAAGGACAGGCCATTTTCTTGGCATCGTAAACTATGCCAGCGGTTGGCAAGTTCTTTTAATTTCCCAGTTTCTCACAGCAGAGCATTTCCTGGTTAGGATGCCTCATGCCTTTTGGATGCATGGTTCTCTTGTGATTCGTTAAAGGAACGTGGCTGGGTACAACGAGTTGAATTGGCTGTTTCTGTCAGTTACATTAATGGGAAACTAAGTTAAAGAAGCCTAAAACCTTTGTGTAGGATTGTTAGCATAGTCTAGAAGGGGCTGAAGTAGAAACTGGCCTGGGTTCTAGCAGCTAGGTACTACAGCAGTGCACATAAGGAAACGGAGAGATGGGCACGCCAGGCACATTCTAGGTACTCATTGCTTAGTTAGCTGTGGCTTTCTGTAGCCAAGGTTGGCCTTACACTTCCTATGGGTCCCCCGGTGGCCTTGAATTGTCTGTGATCCACTTGTGCCAGCCCCTCAATATTGTCATTAGAACGTGAGCCGCCGTCCTTGTCTGATTTCTGTGGCTGTCACAGAGCACTCTGGAAAGTAACTTTGGGCAGGAAAGCGCTTGGGTGCTTTATGCCGCTGGTTCACAATCTATTTGTTAAAGGAAGTCAGGGAGGGAAATCAAGGCAGGGAGCTGCAAGGCAGAAACCAGGAGCAATTGTGTTTCCTGCCCTCACGCTGCTCATAGGCAGCTGACTTTCCCACACATTGCAGGCCCACCTGCTAGGGAGGGTGCTCCCCCCAACCATGGCCCCAGGCCCTCTGCTCTGAGCACTCCCTCAGCTGAGGCTCCCTCAGATGGGTCTAGGTGGTGTCATGTTGTCAGCTGGAGAGCGTTAGGACAGCCACCATGCCTTTCACTTTCTATTGTTTTGAAATTTTCTACCAAAACCAACCAACCAACCGACCAAACCAACCAACCAACCAACCAACCAACCAACCAACCAACCAACCAACCAAAAAGCCTGCTTGTGCTGTGGATTATTGTGGGGTGGTTTAAAGCTGGGGCATATTTCACTTACTTCATTCAAAAGATAAGTACTAGTGAGGTCTTCCAATAGTGCTTTCGTATGGAATCATAGAAAGTTAATAAATTCTTTGAATGTTATCTATGGATATCATATATATGTGCTCAAGGTTTATAAATGTAGAAATGTAGTCATTTCACTTGTTTATGAGACAGGGTTTCTCTGTAGCTTTGGAGCCTGTCCTGGAACTCGCTCTTGTGGACCAGCTGGCCTCAAACTCATAGAGATCCTCCTGCCTCTGCCTCCTGAGTTCTGGAGATAAAAGGCATGTGCCACCACCACCTGGCTTCACTTTTCTTTTTCTTTTTTTTTTTAAATGTAAAATAAAACCCATTCAGATTTGAAGGTGGGTTGGATATGTTAAATTGCATTATAGAACTTGCAGTATTTTAGTGCTTTCATTGACTGGGAACTTTCGGGGTGAAGAAGGAAAGAGCTTCAGAGGGAGGACCACCAGGAAGTGAGTGCATCAAATCACAGATACAACCTAAGCCTGCCATTTCAGAGCTGAAGAATTCTATTACTGTTTATAACAAACTCACATGTTCAAATAAGAGTATCTCATTCTCATTCCTCTGTCTAGTGCCTAGATTAACTATTGAAATTGCATTTTCTCTCTCTAGAATCCAAAGAGAAGATCTTACCACCTAAATTTATTAACTTGCACTGCTAAAGCAGATGGTATGATAGGAAAATATTGATTTTTTTTTGTCCTGACAGAACAGCTGATAACTTATTTTTGGTTTGACTTAATGTGTAAACTGTAATTTGGGTCAAGGGATTTTTATGCTATTTTGTACTGGCTTATCTGGAACTTTAAAAATCCAAATATTGACTTTTACAAAGGAAAAAAAAAAGAAAAAAGAAAAAGAGAAAAGTAAAAACCCCACAATGGAATTTAACCTCTTGAGTTTTCAGAACACAGCCACAGGTATTCTTTAGAAATCTGCTCCCCTCATATATGTAACTGACATGAAGTTCCCATCATAAAGCTGGGAAGAAGGAATGAATGAGTGCTCGACTGTGCTCCTGTGTTATTGCCACACGGATTATTTAGTGGATCCCCGTCTCTTTGTTTCCCTGTGATCCCCCGCCCCCCCCCTCCGCCACACACACTCCAGAGGATGTATTCTTAACTCTTCTGTCTAGTCTTAAAGATCCTGCCATGTGCTTCTGTGAAGACTTTATTTCCTATGTGTGCTACAGCAGCTGAAGTGACACCAGGTAAGTGAATTCAGGTTTCCTCTGTCACTTCTGACTGGCTTTTGGCTGCAAATGAGGCTGGCTCCAAATTCACTCTTGTAACCCAGGCTTCTTTTGCTCTGCTTTTCCTGCATTGGTCTCCCAAACGCTGCAGGGTTACAGCTGTGTAGTCGTGTATCTGGTTCTGGCTTTAGAGTTAAGGATAGAAAAATTGCGCTATGGAATTTGCCTTGGAGACTAAAGAAAGCTACTGAAGCCAGGCATGTGGCAGGGGCATCCCTGAATGGAGGCCCAGAGAGGTCATTGTGTGAAGCTGTGAGGTTGAAGCCTGGGTTGCCTTGGAGACCCCAAGATGTTAGAGATGCCAGAGCTGTGGGAAACTTGCTAAGGAGAGCTGCTAACAGGAAGTGAAAACAGCCCAAGGGAGAGAAGTGTGCTGCAGTCAACAAAGCTGATCAGAGTTGGAGATCTGAAGAGTGTTTTTAAAGCCAGCATGGAGATGAGGGTTTGGAGTTTGCCCAACTAGTTTTTGGTCTTGCTTTGGTCCAGTATTTCCTCACTAGGCTTTATAGCTTGTGCTATTATATGGGATACGTATGTGATCTGCTTTTTTATTTTACTGTTACAGGAGATTACAGTTAAGAGATTGCATGAATCCCAGAAGGGACTTGGAACTTTAAATTTTCAAATAAGTTTGAGACAGTTATAGACTATGGGGATTTGAAGCTGTACCGAATACATCTTTGCTTTATTATATGGCTACAAGTCTTTGGGGACCAGGGAGTGAAATGTAGTGGTTTGGAAGAAAATGGCCCCCAAAAGGACTTGCAGTAATGGGAGGTGTGGCCTTGATGGAGTAGGTATAGTCTTGTTGGAGGAAGTGTGCCACTGAACTTTAAGGTCTCTTATATGTTCAAGCCACACCCAGGGAGACTGTTCACTTCCTGTTGCCTGTGAGATGTAAAACTCTCAGCTCTTTCCCTATGACCATGTCTACCTGCACACTCCCACACTCCCAGCTGTCCGTGATCCCCTCTGTCAGGATGAGGATGCTGGTAATTCAGACATGCCAGAAAGAAGCTCGAAACCTCTTCCTTTGAATGAAAAGATGGTTGTACTTGACTTGATAAGGAAAGAAAAAAAAATGCATGTTCAAGTTGCTAAGATCTGTGGTAAGAAGGAGTCTTCTGTCTGAGAAATTGTCAAGGAAAGAAATCTGTGTTAATTTTTCAGTCTCGCCTCAAATCGCAAGTTACAGCTCTGGTGTGTGAGAAGTTCTTGGATGAGATGGGAGACAGATGAAATTTGTTGGTTGAGAAAATGACCAGACAATGTATTCCAGTTAACAGTGGTGTGTTCCATATGAGATCATTCTTTGTATGAAGAATTCCGCAAGTGGTCCCCCAAAACGGGTGTCAACAAACCGTTTATTGCATGAAAGCGTGAATTACAAAGATTCAAGAACAGATTTGGGCTGGAAAACAAAAGAGTTACTGGAAAGGCTGCAAGACAGGAAGGCGGAAAAGGATTTGCTGACATGCCTGGTGAAGAGGTGAAGAGCATCCTGCTAAGTGTTAACGAGGAGGGGTTAGAGGAACTCACTGAGTAATCCACAGAGAAAGAAGACAGTGGAGACGCCCAGGGGCACCAGACTTGTGAAGGCTGCCCAGTCTGCTGCCCTGTTTCAAACTGCTCAGATAAGAAAGGACACAGTTAGCAGTGTAATCCCCAGAGGGACTGGCTCACCAAAACCAACCTGTGTGTTCACTGAAGAACTGTAGCCTCTGTGGCAGAATTTAGGTGAGGTGAAAAGAAGCAGAAAAGCACCCTGATTACAATGTGCTTTCTAAAATGTTTCAGTCAAAAAACATTAACTGTTGAGGCTGTCCAAGCATCTACATTGTCAGCCTTTGAAATTCCACCACCCACATCATCAGGGCCTGGTGATCTCTAACAAATGATTGTCCTCCTAATCCATCATCTGAAGGTCAGTTGTAGCTTAACTTCTTAGGGTGGAGGTATTGTATTCTCCCACTTCATCTCACAAGAATGATGAGAACAGAACAGTAAGTTGTTCAAGGAAAGAATGAGTGTGGGTGATGAAGAGAGATCATATATATATATATATATATATATATATATATCCACATATTCCTATAGTGGTTATTGCAGTATACTGGATTTATTTTATTATCTACTCTATTAATCTCTTACTGTGCCCAATTTACATAGTCAACTTTGCTGTATGTGTAGATATTTATGTATAGGAAAGACAATATATATGGGGGTGGGTACTATTTTCAGTTAAAGTCACCGATTGAGGGGTCCCCCAATAGACAATGAGGGTTAATTGCATAGTGAGAGCCTTGAGCCAGTAAACATTAACAGAAGCTCAACTATGAGCAGGTTAATCTATTGCAATCTGAACACTTACAAATTATAGAAATACCAAGCTATAATTTCTTTCTTAAGGAAGCAAAGGTGTTTGTTATTCAAAATTAAATGCTGGCAGAGAATATAACTTTAGCAACAAAATTAAGAACTGGAGACTTAGGCTGTGGAGATAGAGACTGAATTCAGAGATTAGGGGAGGCATATGGCTTATGGTGTGGGCTGTGAGTAGCAATCATTTAGTGCTGGCTTCTGCGTGGTGGCTTTGGTAGATTTTCTCAAAATGACCCCCTTCTTCCACTCTCTGTTTTGAGACCCACGAGCCAGCAAAACCGGGGTCCTGGGGGAAAGGCAGAGAGGAAGAGGAAGCAAGGGGGCTGGACAGGCTTCCATATCTGGGTAAATAGTCCATGAGGCCACGCCCCAGTAGGCGGGTAGGATTCACTGCAACCTTCCCACAGCAGGAGGGAGGGTATCTGCCTGTGGGTGTTGATAATGCGTGAAGCAGAGTCTCCAGAGGGGTAACAGTGGCATGTGTGGCAGGTAGCTTTATAGGACCATCGCCAAGTATAGGCCTGTTTTGCCTGGTTTGAAGCACTGTTTGCCAGCAATGTTCTCGGAGGCAATAGGGACTCTAGTCTCTACTATGGCGTGTCTTAAATGATGGCTTTTAGCCCCACTGGTGATTAGTGATTCCTGGTTATTAGTGGGTAATGAGACACAGCGTAGTTAGCTTGGAGATAAAAATCAGCGTTCATTACATTGGATTGAATTCTAGTGCTGATGGCAATGGGTTTTCCAGTCACACCAAGAAGTGTTGCCTTTTCCAATTGCTACCAGTGAAAATTATCTCTTGATAACATAAAATCTTATGCCCTCCTTCGTATAGTACTGTGCAAAATAAATGTTCAAAAAAGACTCAAAGGGAAACCACATGATAAGAGTCTAAATTTTGTGTTTGTTTTTAAATCTGAATGTTATATTGTTCTGTAGTAAAGACTACTTTGTTGTCAAAGAAATCTTTGGATTTCTTTTTTATTTTTAAAAATTTACTTTTCAAATACTCACCAAGGAAGGTTTAGAAAATAATAGTGCAAAGAAGAACTAGCCTGTAGTTTCATGTTGAAGGCAAACACACTATGGTGAGATCAGAGTTTGGTTAATTTTGTGTGTAATTGTGTGGGTGCATACGTGACATGGCGTGTGTGTGGAGGTCAAGGGACACCTTGTGGGATTCGGCTCTCTCTTTCTATCCATTGGAATCTGGCCAGTGATCTCAGGATCCTTAGCTTCACAGCAGGTACCTTCATTCACTGAGATAGCTCACTGGACCTGAATCTGGATGCTGCATTTCTGGCCTTCCATCCTCCTATAGATTTTTCAGTTTTCTGTGAAGCTGAGTACTTCATCTTTTTGGGGTTAACAATGTCTCCACTCAGTGTTGTTATGTATTTATATATTAATGTAATGTATATGCATATAATTGTTATATATTTAAATATATGTTGAGGGTTTTGTGTGTGCTTTGACCATATTTATTCCCCTGGCTCTTCCCAGATGATGGGACTTCCCATCGTCTACATTTTTAGTCTCTGTTCTATTGCTGTGAAGAGACATCATGTTCGAGTCACCTCTAGTAAAATAAAACATTTAATCTGGGGCTCTCCAAATTTCAGAGGGCTATCTATGACCATTATGACAAGAATCAGACAATCCTGGTGCTGGAGAGATAGCCAAAAGCTTTACATCTCGATCCATAGGCAGCAAGTGGCAGGAGTGGGGTTGGCATGGACTTAGGAAAGCTCAAAGCCACCCCCAAACCAGTGACACATCTTCTCTAATAAAGCCACGCCTTCTATTCCTTCCCAAACAGTTCCACTCTCTGGTAACTAAGCATTCCAACCATGAGTCGATGGGCCATTCTCCTTCAAACCACCACAGCTGTGACCAAAATTCGTGTCCTTTCATTTATAAGTCATCAAAATCAATTTGTGATGCTCAGATATTCTCGGATGTGTGGTCTTCCACTGGATCATGGTTGGCTTACCATGGGCTCCACTTGTACAACAGTCCATCTCTTTGTGTCTCCCTTCAGCTAAGCATGCTGGAAGGTCTTTAAACAATTTCCAAGCATTGTTAAAACTTTAACGTCTCTAATGTGTTTTCTTTGCTTGTCAAGTATCAAGAGAAGATACTTTCATAAGGAGTTAAGGTGGGGTCACTCTGTCACATGTAAAATCACCTTTGCTTTCCTGCCTTGTCGATTGGGCATGTCTTTAACTGGGGAGGGCTCAGCTCACCCTGGTCAGGTGGTCCTGGGGTGTGTAATAGAGCAAGCTGGGCTTGCCATGACAAGGTGGTTCACGGGATTCCTCTATGGTCTCTGCTTCAGTTCCCACTCCATGTTCCTGCCTGGAGTCTCTGCCTTCTCCATGATGGACTGTAACCTGAAAAGGACTAGATGTTCTCCTCTTCCAAGTTGAAATTGATCAATGTTTTATTAGCAATAGAAAAAAAACAACCCAAAAAGCAAGACACCCCTTTTCTGTATCCACACATTTAGCTGGTCAGGGTTGTACAGACCTTAGTTTTGTATTTGAATTTTATAAAAAAAAAAAATTTAAAGAAACTTTGTTTCAACTCCTAAGTAGCTTTTATGCCCTAATAAATCTGTGACATTTTATCTGACCCAAAGTTTCTATAAATTCACATACTAGATGGCTGAGCCGTATGATGTAAAATTTTAAGGCTTTCCCGCTGGCTTCATAAGTTTAATTCTGTAATTGTTGAAATTAATGTAGTCTGACAATATCCTGGATTTCCCATCTCTGGTTTGAAGCATTATGTTTGGGATAAATATACAGTTACTGAAACCATTGCAGTAATAGCATTAAGAAATTAAGCATCACAAAACACTTCCTAACATATAATAATACTGGGTCAAAAATGAACATTCGTATTGTGGGAATCCATTCTTACATACAACAATACATTAGTTTTGTCAACTCCTTTGAAAGTTGTTCCATGACCGTGAGTCAGCAATTCCCCTCTCCATGGTTGAGGAGGCCATCTGTCCTTAAGTGGCTAAAGCAGGCTTGGCAACATGGTTAATGGTATAGCATGCTACTGCTGTTAACGGATACCTGAGCGTCTTGAATGTCATCTGTGCTTTCCTGAGGGTCCTCGCTGCCTGCCTCCATCCTCCTTGCCTCCTTCTGTATTAGTCAGATGTCCTAGTGATGCAAAATAGACTGGGTGGCATCACCAGGTCAAATGTGTTTTCTCAGAGTCCTAGTTTCTGTCTGGTGTAAAATCTAAAATCAAGATCTACCAGGGACTGATTCATAGAGAGCCCACTTCCTGGTCTTAGGTATTAGAAAACGGCCCATTCCAGCTGAGTGCTCATATGAGTTTTTCTTGGTAGATAAATGTGAGACAGACACTCCTCTGATAGCTCCTCCCCCGAGACCACACAATCACTGGGGAGACCCACTCTTTCCATCTCAGCTCTCAGCATCCTCATTGGCTCCGCTGCTGACAAGTCTTATGTCAACTGACACAAGCCAGAGTTACCTGAAAGGAGGGGACGTCAGGTGAGAAAATGCCCCCATAAGATCCAACTGTAAGACATTTTCTTAATTAGTGATGGAGAGTGGGGGACCTAGCACACTGTGGATGGTGCCATCCATGGGCTGGTGATCCTGGAATCTCTAAGAAAACAGACTGTGTGAGCCATGGGAACAAGCCAGTAATCAGCACCCCTTCTGGTTCCTGTCTTGTTTGAGTTCTTGTCCAGATACTGGACACTGAGTTTTTTATACTTTTATTAGAGTTTGGTTTTCTTTGCTTTGTGACTGTGCCATGGTTCTTCCCTCTTGAAATAATAACGTAATTAATTAACTGTTTTATTTTTCTGGAGCCTATAGTCAGGAAACTTTGAATTAAAAAAAAAACTTTGGATTTTAAAAAGATTGGCTATTTTAAAGGGTCTGAAATCTTAATGTGTTTGAATTTGTAAAGAATGTGGGACTTTTAAAGTTATTTATGTTTTTAATGTGAGATCTTGGGGACAATTAAAAAAAGGAAGAATTGTGGCTTAATAGTGATGTGTTTGTGTGTCAAGTTGACGAAGGGGCAGCATGCTGGCTAGTCTTGTGTCGACTTGACACACGCTGGAGCTTTCTAAAAGGAGAGACTCTCAATTGAGAAAAATGTCTCCATAAAATCCAGCTGTAGGGCATTTTCTTAATTCGTGGTCAGTGTGGGAGGGCTGAGCCTATGGTGGTTGTTGCCAGCCCTGGGCTTATAGTCCTGGGTTCTCTAGGAAATCATGCTGAACAATCCATCAGAAGGAAGCCAGTAAGCAGCATTCTTCATGGCCTCTGCAGCAGCTCCTGCTGTTAGGTTCCTGCCCTACTGGAATTCTTGTCCTTACTTCCTCAATGATGAATAGTGATTGAGAAATGTAAGCTAAATAAAACTTTCCTCTCCATGTTGCTTTTTGGTCATGATGTTTTGTCACAGCAATAGAAACCCTAATTAAGGCACTTCCTGAATATCACATCTCAAAGGCTGTCACATTAGTGGGTGAGGACATCAACATGAATTTTGAGGTGACACAAATGATAATATTTAAAAGTTTGGCCCCTCCAGACTATACTCAGTCATTCAAGGCATATGGTTGAGTTTGGCTAGTAGGAAGCATGAGCAGGCACTATAGGGATGGAGATGAGAGTGCCAAGAGCTGGCTGGATGCCTTGATCCAAGTCCATCAGGCTATGCATCCTATGGCTGTTGGATCATGTTACTGCTATTCTTTCCCTGCAGGCCCTGTGTTAGTGACTGCCCTGTAGTGACAGGTCTTAGGACCTTGAACCATTCCCAAACTTTCTCTGATTTTCCAGCTTTGTCTTTGTAAGAAATCCCTTTACTCAACCTCCCTGTCATTATTCAACTTCCTTCTGCATTCCTGCCTGATAGGCACAATTTAAAATGTTAAAAATTTGAACATCTTAAATTCTTTAATGCATTTGGTTGAAATGGATTTGAAGATAAACTAATACAGAAGGAATCTAATTTTCCCATGTTTCAAATAGTTCCTCAACCCCCCCCCCTTTACTACAGAACTGAACCAAACCAAGGATATCTGTTTTGTAGAAGGGATAGGTGCTGCTCGGTGGAAGCGGAAACCAGTGTAACATACTCCTACTTTCTGATTGATTAAGAACAGCTAACGTCAGGAAGAATCTTTGGGGAAAATAAAAATAGATAATATGGTAATTATCTGAATTAGCTTTCTATCTGACATTCATCACTGATTTGATTTTTTTTTTAGATTGTGAGGGCAAAATGCAGCATCTACCCTGAAACACTAGTATGTGATCTCCTCATCCCTACATTGTTTTCATACTCTGGTGTCCTTCCTTTTGGCATGTTCTATTAGTAGAGCTCTGGCTATGGATTCTGATTGTATTAAACAGGTTGTTGTCCCAGACAATGGACACAGTTCTGATGTTGACTGAAGTTTCTGTCCTGCCTGATTTCCACAATTGTTAAGTCCCAATGAAATAACACAGAGGTCTACATTAATTATAAAATGATTGACATGTTAGCTCAGGCTTCTTATTAATTAGTTCTTACATCTTAAACTAGCCCATTATTCTTGTCTATGTTAGCCACGTGGCTTGGTACCTTTTTCAGTGAGGCAGTCATATCTTGCTTACTCTGTGTATGGATAACAACTGTGGACTGAAACTTTTCTCTTCCCATAATTCTCGTTGCCACGCCTCTCCTTCCTGCCTGGTCACAGACACCTTGCCTATACTTCCTGCCTGGCTACTGGCCAATCGGCATTCTATTAAACAAGTACAAGAAACAAATCTTTACAGGGTAAAGCCATTGTCCCACAGTATCCTGATAACTTACAATCAATATTTGTTGAGTGAATGTTGTTTGAATTTTGATGATATGCAATAGGGAATAAGGTAGGCTTGGATGCATGCCCTGACATTTATGAGTCAGCACAGAGGGCAGTAAGGCATGAGGCAAGCAATGAGGAATGTCGGGGGTAATCTGGTGGTTTGAAGAGGCTTGTTGGCTAAGAGGTTTTCAATGGTTTGTCTTCTCTAATGGTGTTAGAGAGGAGAGGCTGTTGGTCTCATGCTTCCTAAATCACTGTTGAACGTAAGATCTAAGTTGAATGGGAGATTGTGTATACTTGGGGCACTGAGCTAAGAGCTCTGAATATACCTTAGTGTATCTTAGATTCAGAGCTGAGATATTCCTGCTGTTAGGTTGTCACTTAAGAGAGATGACCAAACCCAGTACTTTATCTTCCCTTTTAGAAGGGGAAAGAATCCAATCAACTTTAGTTTAAAATTAATTGTCCTTTTTTATGGTAAATTATTGTTTCAAATTTATGATAGGTTTTGAACAGATGAAGTATAAATAAGAGAAGGTAAACTTCAGCACTCTTCATATTCTGCAATACTAATCATTCAGTGATAGAATGGTTAGTTAAAAACAAGATTATGTTTCTCCCACAGGAGAACATAAAACATTAATCAAATTCCTTATTTAATACTTCAGAAAGCAATCTGAAGTAAATACAATTTTTTTCTAGTCCCTTTCTGATGTAACAGAGAATAAATTGATTACCTTTCTTAACAAGGCACAGCCACATAGGGCAAAGGCCTTGAAATAGACTTTAATAAATCCCCCAGCCTCAGAATATGCCACAGATACCTGTGTTGAGAGGTGATGGGCAGCGTGTTTTGTGGTACAAAATAAGCTTCATTTTCCTGAGTCTGTATATTAATACTACAGGAAATTGAAGAATGCCGAGAAGCTCAAAGTCAGGAGGGAAAAATCACTGGGGCAAGGGCAGTATCAAACCCAGGGGGGACATAGAGAGTAAACCTAACATCAGCTAGTTTTCTTTAATGGAAAGCCTTGGGCTAGAAAAATGGGTCAGCGGTTCAGATCACTGGTTGCTCTTCCAGAGGTCTTGAGTTCAATTCCCTGCACCTACATGGTGACTCACAGCTGTCTATAAATGTATTCCTGGCTCCAGTGCCCTTTTCTGGTGTGTGTACATACAGGCAGGCAAAATGTCCATATAAATAAGTAAGTTTTAACAAACAAGAAAGGAAAAACGGTCCCCGTGCTTGACTTTAAACCTCCTTCCTGGAGGACTGTCTCTGAGAACCCTGCTCTTTAAATAGTAGCACATTATTCAGATCTAACAACTAGTAATTGGCCCAAAGTCTGAATCAGTATGGAATAATCAAAATGAACTTATTTATAGAGAATTATTGTGTTAGTGAATTTTAGATGAATAATTAGCACTGAAAACTTGAGACCTCTACAACATTAATTTCTGGAATTTTAATCCCTTTCCTTTGAGGTTTTTCTTTTTTCATTTACCTGAAGGCATGCTGCAACCCACATAGTTTAAAAACAGTAGTCTTTTTTTCTTTTATTGTGAAAAGGAGATGACTCTTCATGTAGCTTGTGCGTGGATATATTTCCCTAAG
This sequence comes from Microtus ochrogaster, assembly GCF_000317375.1. Lineage (NCBI taxonomy): Eukaryota > Metazoa > Chordata > Mammalia > Rodentia > Cricetidae > Microtus > Microtus ochrogaster. The sequence continues at coordinate 31,289,939 of NC_022019.1, forward strand.
ATATTTTGCAGATGAATTTGATGAAGAGTGTTAAATTAGCATTAGCATTATTAATTAAATCATGCTTATTTTCTGAACATTTTATTTCCTTACACACACACATACGCACATGCACACACGTGCACACACACACTCACACGGCTGCAGTTTTCAATATGAATGTGTTGGTTCTTTATTCCTAACAGTGAGGCAGAGATGGATGGGATCATGAGTCAGCTCCACTCTGTCATAGGAAGTGTGACAGTGTGACAGACAGCGGTCATTTTGTGAATAGCCTATGGTGATATGGCCTCATCCTGTCTGCTGTCCTTGGAGGGATGGTGCACATGCTCCAGAATAGTCCAGTTTGTCCCATCAGCCTGTGCAGTGTGTCCACATAACAGCTGAACCCTGCTATCCTGCAGCTGATTTCAGCACTGATGTTGGCAAAGTTGATGTACAGAACATTACTTTTCTTTCTGTTTTTAGTCTTGAGGATTGTACTCTGAGTCATACATATGCTAGGCAAATGCTAACACAGCCACGTCTCCAGTCCTATGTTTATTTTGAGACAGTGTCTGGCTGACCTTGAGCTCACTTATGTGCCCGCGTTTAGTCCCGAGCCCAACAATCACCTCTCTTTAGTCCTTCATGGTTGGACCTCTACAGTAGAATACCTATACTTCGTGGTAACACAAAGTAAGCCCTAGACACACTGTATGGAAGGGATTTGGAGAGGTTTTATTTTTTCCTTTCTTAATATATTTATTTCTAACTTGAGGGGACATGTGAAGAAGGAAAGAAGTGCTTAGATGCTGTATTAACTTTTACATTACAGTATGACGATATTTGTGTGACTGAGCGAATAGAGCTCAAATGCTGCCCTTGAATATCTATTTGGGGTTATTCATCTTGCCTCTCTCTTTTCACCCACGGGCAATTTATCTCAGATTTAGCATATATATGTATATATGTACATATATACATACATACATATATATATATATATATATATATATAGTTTTGAGTAAGGTATTCTAGTTTCTTGCATCCTCTCTGATCCTCACCCTCCCCTCTTTCTTTTCACATGGTATAAATTAACAGAACATGAAGCTAATGAAGCTATGCATCTCAGCGCTCCGGCAGCGAGCTCTCGATCCCAGTGGATCACATACGTCCTTTACATGTTACCTGTGGGTTTTCAAGATGTTCCAGTTTCTCTTTTGGGATATTGTTCTCCACAGCGCCTTCAGTTATCCTGCAGTTCTTAAGGCTAATGATTGCAAATGAGACCACACAGCCCCATCACTGTTAGTACTGCTGGTCTGGACATGAGGAATCAACACCAAATTCTATTTCTAGGACCTAGAGATGGATTGCTCAACACATCTTTAAAATTATTAGAACAAACTTGCTTAGGTATGAGCGAACTCTTTGATTTTAGGCTAAGAAGACATGGTGGTTTTATACACACACACAATAACACATTTATGTCTATGTTTTCAGAGCCAGGTAGTGTTGCCCTAAGGTTGCAGGCCCTGTAATTGTCTCAATGATGCTCTGGAAAACTGGCCTTTTGCACAAGATTCTTCCAATTAGCATCTCTGTTCTACAAACAAATTCCTGGTCCATCATCTCTTACTTTATGATTTAGATTTCTCTTAGCTCATTTTTAAATAATGTGGTCCGACTTCTATGTTTGTTTAAGTGGAACATGTTTGCATTGTTACTGGGAGCTCATTTAATTTTTCCAAAGGGTAATTGAGTTATTCCGAAGTTGAATACATGGTCTATGCACAGCAGTGTATTAGCTTGTAAGCTGGCAACTGACGGAATCACGAAGAATAAAACACTTCCTCCGAGCATCATAAGTATTTTGGGAACTTAAAATGTGACTTTTGATTACAGATACTCTTTGTCGGCAGCTGACTTAATTGGTTGCACCTGACAGGTATGCCTATATTCAGAAGCATCTAGAAGTAAATGTGCAAATGAAATGATTGAAGGGAAATATGTGTGAATGCTAATGCTATTATTTTTACATGACACCTAGTCTAGGAAGTGCAAACAAGTGACCATGGTTATCTCCTTCCAGAACCTTTCCAGTGAGCTAACAGAGAATTTCCAAAATCTGGTAAATTAAAGCCACTATTAATTTGGGCCATTTTTATGTTTATTGCTACAAATTAAGAGAACAATAGACTTCAATATTCCAAAGGTTGTGTTTTATTTCCCCAACATGGAAAGTTTTTTTTTTTTATTAGAGCAAGATTCTTTATCTGGTAATGTTTTTCTCAATGCAAAGACAAGATTATTTTAGGTAACCATGGTGATTATGTACCTCTCTTCATCAGTGGAGGAGGTCGTATTGGAAGGGGCAAAGCCATGTGTTTGAGAATTCGCGTTTGCCCATCCCTGTTTGACGGTCCTCATCCATCATCCCTGCTCGCACCAAGTATCACTTTGAAGGTTTTGCTTTCCCTTTTAGTAAATGAACAGTTCGTAAACCGATTGTCGCTTTTCTATTTATCGTGTTATGATAGATCTATCTGACTACCTGACACTTCTGCTTACCTAGATGTTTTAGTTTCCAAGCCTATAATTTTTTTCTGCATACAACTAAAATTGATGATAATTAAATGTCATAAAGTTTGAGAACACATCAAAACAGGAACTTCAGTTGGGTCGGAAATGAAGAAATGTAAGCGTGTAAGAAGGCAGCAAGCTTGGGGTCATTTGTGAAGAGCATTCTGGAGTTAGGAGTGGAAATGTAGCTCTTCCGTGAGGAGCTGATCTTTAAGTGCTTCGTGTTGGGCCCTTAGTTTCTTGTGCTCCTCAATGACAGCAAAATAATCAGCTGAAGAGCAGAAACAAAGAGAAGTGTCAGCTCAGTGTGAGATGATTGATTACAGAGAGGATCTGACCCTCTTAAAAACGAATTTGGTGCAGTAATTTAAATAGTTGAGAACATTTGAAAACAACTGATGAATGAATTTATGTATATTTCAAAGAGGAAATACCTTGAAACATTTCAGGACTCAGATGGAGAAATAAAAATTCATTACATTATTGTTAGTTTAAAAGATAGTTGTTTATAATTTCATTAATTGAACTATATGAACTCTCTTCTAACATATGATTTAAATGGATGAGCCTATTGCACAATTAAAGTTTCTGCGTAATGGTTTTCTCTTTAATGAAATATAATGACATGGTTATATCATTGAGGAGTCTTCCATCGAGGGTATACATCTTGATTTGATTCCCATTGTTGGAACAGAAAAACAATATTTTTTTTAAAAAGAACAAGATCTTAAAGTTTATTTACAGGCAAAATTACAGGAGCCAGCTAATTTTGACATGATTCACGTTGATTGATTAATATCTACACAGCTGATTGCCTTTTTTGATTCCATGTTGATTTTATTTGGATCATATGCTCCATTTAATATCTTTATTGCATTTAAAAGTTTACAGGGCTAAAGAAGAAACTTGCCTAGCATACTGGGTAAGATGGGTTAGAGCCCAAGGATATCATAAAGCTTGACACGATGGCTCATACCTCTAACCCCAACACCCAGGAAGTGGATAGAGGCACAGATAACAAAATGACAAAATCATTTTTTGCTACATAGAAGTTTCAAGGTCATCTGGAGCTCCATGAACCTGACAAAATAAAACTAAACCAACCAAACAACCAACCTAACAACCAACCAACCAAACAACCAACCAACCAAACGACCAAACAAACAAACAACAAAAACTCGACAAAATAATGGTGAAGCCATTAAATTCATGGTTGTAGACGTTTTCATTTTATGTAGATTGAAGATAGAACTACTTATAACCAATCTCTAGAAATGACTATGCCTCAGAGCACCTGATTCCCAACCATGCAGAAGCAGAGGTCTTCTTAAAGCCCAGATTTAACCCTAACCCTAACCTTTTTATATCCTCAGACCACAGTTCCCACCTGGGGATCAATGTTTTCCATCTTTTCCTCTAAGATTAGGTACTAGATGTTCATGGACCCAGCATAGCAACAATAGTCAATTTGATCAAGCATCTGAAATAGGTGTCATTTTGATAAATGGTCCGAGTTAAGCTAGGTCTCAGGTAGGAAGCCAATTGAGTTAATGCAGTAACACCAGGATAGCCTTGGCCAGACAAGGACGGATGCCACACGGAGGCAGATGCAACACTTTGTTAGCTCAGTCAAGTCTCCAAGTTACATCTCCCATAGTCTGGTCAAAGGACCTCAGTGCTGAGACTTCATGGCTTGAACTTGAATTCATTTGGGGGTTACTGCATGGATTGTAGTTATGGAAATTTCATCTTTCAGGTCCTTAAAAAAAGCCTGATCTCTATTCTACAGTGGGAGACAAGTGCATAAAAATGATTAATTAGCCAAGAAGCTTATTGTTTCCAATCCATGATTCATATCCCTTCTGCACAACATGGGTTTAAACTGCTGGAGACAAAGCTCTTTAGTGTTTCCCTACATTAATTTCAATACTGATTGTCTAGGAAAAGAGCCAGCAGCGAGCTCTCCCTACTTTCCCCATAACCAGAAACACATTTTCCGTGTCCAGCGATACAGGGACACAATCTTCCCTTTCCATCACTGTTTTAGGGCACTAACTTATTCTACAGACCGTGGTTTCCCCTTTGCCCTCTCCTCGCTCACTTAAACATAAAGAAGGGAAGGTATTCAGTAAAGTAACTGAAGTCAATCGCATCAACTTTTCTAGTGTGTGCGGTTGGCAACCTTTTTCTGTAAAGGATCAAGCAGGGCATAGTTCAGGTTTTGCAGGCCATATCGCCTTTCACAGCTATTTAATCGTGGCTGTGATGTGAAAGCAGCTGTAGGAAAGGTCACACACGTGGGGCTGCGGATGTGCCTCATTACACCTTTGTAGTATGCGAGACTTGAAATTCCAACACTTTCAAATGCCAAGAATATTCTTATTCTTCTGTCTAAATTATACATGTAAAAACATAGTTAATGTGTGGACATACAAAGGTGGTAGACTGGTGTTAATCCCTGGCTGTAGTTTGTATTTTCTCAGTTCTAATGCACTTATGAAACCCTGCTAAGTCATAAAGCATTGTCCTTGTTTTCCAAGGAATTTGTATTTAGACTTAGAAAAAGACGATTGATATTGCAAAATAAAAAGTTATGAAGTGCTAGTTTCTGCACACAATCCATTGGGCAACTTGAGTCTGTATTCTTGGCCATGGGCATTTATATTTGATTCTGAGATAAACTATCTCACACTCCTTGTGAGAACAGAGCAGTGTTTGAAGTTGATAATGAATCTGAGAGAATAAGCAAGTCTTGCTGAAAGGGGGGGGGCAAAGAGAGAGTACAGGCCCTTGATATGACAGTATCTATAGGGGTAGTGTGAAATTCAGTACAGATAGGTATGAAAACCCTCAACGGGAGTGAAGAAGTCTGTGTTGTAAGATACCATCAGGAGGGTTGGAAAGAAAGAAGTAAGCAGGGTGTTTCCGAAGAGCATGGAGAAAAGAATGTCTGTAGGAGAACAAGAGAGAGTCAAGAGGAAGGGAAGGACAGATGGAAACAAGAGAAACAACTGGTTGCTAGAGATGATTATCTCTGGGCAGTGTTTGAAGTTGCGGGCCAGCAAGATGGCCTATTGGGTGTAGACACTTGCCTCCATACCTGATGAATTGAGTACTATCCCTGGAAATGACATAGTGTAAATAAAAAGCAGACTCACACAAGTTATCCTTCAGCTGCCATATGCATGCTATAGAATATGTTTGCACATAGACACATATAACACAACGTCATACATACATAAACGTTACTTTTCAAAAAGATGTTAGCAAGGAGTAGTGTGGGTAGCAGTATAAGGTCTTGGGGATTTTAACCGAGGCTTGTAGAAAAATTGTTTGGAAGGGAAATGGCAAATCTGTTCTCAAGGTGATGTGTCTAGGTATGTAAGACCAGTATCTTTTCTACTGTGGAGTCAGTGAGCCAAAAGAGATTTGTGTATTTTGTGTCTACTAGACACGAAACCATTTAGGCTTCAATTCCATGGTTTTGTGAGCATTCTAACCACTCATTTTGGTTGTCAATGTAGGAGAATCTGTTTCTTGATCAATACATCTGTTTTCCTTCTATAAAGCATTGACTTTTGTTTAGTGAATTTGCCTCCTTTAATTGTGGTGTGGAAATTTTTATTGTTTCCTACAAAGTCGAAAATAAAATAACAGCCCAAAACTTCGAGTAGAATAAGGTTTAAATTCCTCTTTCAGTGAGACTGCTCTGAGGACAGCAAGAGAAGTATTTTATCCAGGGAAATGTCATGTTTTTCTCAAAGCTATGAAACATACCACATGCAAAAGGGCTGTCATGTCTACCAGGATGGGTAGGATATTACAGTGTTGTAATATTGGTTCTTTGTTCTTTTTATTCTTTTAGCTTTGTGTAGTAGCTATTACTGTCTTATTGAAAGCAAAAACCAGCGGGAAATGTAATTTTGAACCTGACAAATACAGGCCGTTCATTTTATTATAAAGGGTTTGAAATACCTAAGAAATAACCCTAGTTTGAAGAACTTCAGCAAGATAAATTTGAAATGGAAAGAGATACAGTGATGAGGACTGGAAAAAGATACCCAATAAATCAAAATAAAGCCAATTTTGAGGAAGAATAAAAACACAAAAGGAAATTGAGAAAATAATAAAGGAGACAATGAATCGTAATAGAAAAAGATGAAATGATAGCAATTTGTGTTTACCTGGGAACTTTCATTCAGAAATTAAATTTGATAGGAATGAGGGATTTGGCAATGTTGGGTAGTAAGCTAATAATTACTTGGTTCAGGAGGTTGGGTATGGGGTCTGAACAAGTATATAGATAAATATAAAACTGTGGAAAAAATAGATGTGGGCAAGATGATTGCAGGGAAGATAATTGGCATCCAGGAGGCAGGGACAGAAAGAAACTGGAGGTAATTTTAGGGGCTTGTGTGGGATGAATGACCTACTGTGTATTGGCTAGGAAAGACAGTGGCAAATGGACACATATGGGTTCTAAAAGAGACGCTGACTTGTTGTGGGAGGTCCTTTTGTCTCTGTGTTGCTTTTATTGGTTAATGAATAAAGAACTGCTTTGAGCCTAAGGCAGGGAAGAACAGAACTAGGCGGGGAAAGCTAGACTGAATGCTGGGAAAAAGAAGGGCAGAGTTAGAGAGAAGTGATGGAGCCACCACAGACAGACACTGGAAACTTTAGCTGGTAAGTCACTATCATGTGATTTAAATTAATATGTAAGAGATTACCCAAGAAACTGATCGATTACAATATCTTCACAAACACAAAGTTTTCACCTCTGCTTCCATACTTTTTAATTTTGAAAAATTCAAATAAAATTGAGCAAAGTACAAAAACTAAGGCAACACATCCAGTCTCTACCACTGGGAAATAAAAAGTATTTTTGTGCATTTACTTTTTTATATAAAAAGGCCAAAGTCTCTATAACTTATTATTATTTTTTAAAAATCCACCTCTGATGTCATAAGTCAGTTATTGTTTCCTTGCCAGCACCCACACAGATGGATATTCTTAGAGAGACAAGTGCAGAATGTGGTTGCCAAGGTCGAGCTTTCAATACACATTCACACCTTAAATCGCTGGTCAGTGCTATACTGCTATCCCATCACACTTCTCTAGTGGGTCCTTCTTGCTTCTCGAAATGCCTGCCCCCATCTCCATCAGCTGATGGCCTTGCCTCTTAGGACACTAAGAAGGTCCAAGGAGGGCGGATAGCATCAAAAAATGTGTGTTGTTTTCTCAGGACCAAATTGGTAAGTTCACCCCTGTCATTCCTCTTTTATTATCAGGACAGAGACATCTCTCCATCCCCACTCCTTACTGACTTCTCTTAAAGTAGTTCTTTTACTCATCGAGGTTTCTACCCTGATTCTTTCTTCTGCTGAACATCTGCCTCTGTTCTGCCTCTCTTCATCTTACTACCAGATCAGTGGATAAAAACCCCTGAAGTCCTTGACCCTGTATTCTTTTCCAACATTGATTATGAATAGTGCTGTCTATATTCAGATATGTCCAGGGCCAGTCCTGGGAGCTTGAGCAACTTACCAAGGGCCATGTTTCTGAGGAAAAATGACTCTTCATCTCCTTACAGCCATCAGCTGTGCTTTCACTAGAGGTGGAGACTCATGGGTCTCTCCTCCATCCCTGATGGGATGTCAGCTGGCTAGATCCTCTGCAGGTTTTGTCTTGTGCAGGTTTTGCAGGCAACTATAGCTGATGTAAGTTCAGAGTGCAACAGCTGTGTCAAGTCCAGAAGTCACTGTTTCCTCTGTAACCTCTGGGCCTTAGAATCTTTCTGCATCCTCATCCATGATATTTTCTGAGTCACTGTGTGTGTGTGTGTGTGTGTGTGTGTGTGTGTGTGTGTGTGTGTGTGTGTGTGCAAGCATGTGCATATGTGCATGTGTGAAATTAATGTCCCACTTGGTGTATAAATGACTGTCTATAGTCATTCATTCTCTGAACTTTGACCAGTTGTGAATCACTGCACTAACTGCCATCCACAGCAAAATGAAGATTCCCTGAAAAGAACTGATAATTGTGCTCACACATGGGTGCAAAGATAAGTATTTAGAAGGCAGTGTGATACCACTTAGCAAAGAGAGTGCGGTAGGTTTCCCTCAAGGCCCTGCGGTCTCACCAGTCACTTGTTCTCATCCAGATTTACAACACCAGTCATCAGTTTTCCTGCTGTGGAGTGGGTCTTCCATCCAACCAGAAAGCAGTTGGTTTTTCCCAATAACAATGGCGCCACTCTTGACCCATTGGCTGTTGTGCTGGGCTGGTTCCTATTTCAAGACTGTTGATGGCTTTTCTTTCCCAGCACCCTGCTAAGCACTTTCTGGCTCCTTGAAACCTAGATAGCAGGAGTAACTCTTCAGGGTCAGTACCAGATTGATTTCGCTATGCCCAATGATCCAAGTATATACGATCTTCAGCAGTAGGATGCTACTCTTGGGTTCTGTTGGGCAACCAAGAGCGATGGCAGTATCTTGCTTTATTTATGGACCTTTCTGGGATCCCCTTGATAATGTAAGTTGAAAGAAGGTATTCACACCTGGCACTGATATTTTTGAGTGATAACCTGTGGTTTCTGGGAGGTGTATCATCCCCCTGTGTAAGGTGAAACCATTCAACTCTTTAAAATATACATCTTCAGAAAACGCATAATAGAGCAGGATTCCAGGTTGCTTCTGTAAGCATAATTGTTGGTGGTTATCACCCCTCTCTAGGTTTTGCTTTTTAAAGTAACAATCATGACTTAAATAGATAGGCATGCCTGGGCGGTGCATGAGGTCAAGGGTGCTGCCGCCTCTGGTCGCTGCTTTGTCCCACGTCTGTGCAGTGACCCCGAGGAGGACACACTGTGCTTTCTGTAGATATTCGGACAGGGGACAAGTAGACGGTGACCTGTCAGATGTTGGCTTCCTGTGATGCTGACAGGAAGAGGAGACACTCCCCCCTTGGTAAGACGATTACGTGTGAGCTGGAGACATGTGCCGAGGGGTAGGGGTTGGTGGCACAACACATGGTGCTGACAAACGCTGCGGTGAGATTCAGAGCTTGAGAAATGACAAAGTGATCATACTTTGTATGGAGGAAGAGGTGGGACTGGAGGAGGAGCTAGGGAGAAAGACAACAAATCCTACACTTTCTGCCCTGTGCAGACAACTTTAGCTCTGCACAGTACCTTCAGGAAACCGAGCTCAGACAGAGAATTCATGAAATGTCTGGGAGCGAGAAACCTAAACTGCAAAGGTACTGAAGCTGAGAAGATTGGAGCAGGTATTAGGCCATCAGAATCTGAATGTGTGTCCATGAGCCGAGGGTTGCAAAGGTTACTCTGGAGGCCCTATGACACTTACTGATTATGGAGGATAACTTTAGTGGTATCTAACGTTTTATATTGCCGATACGCTGTCACTTCACCTGCTACCCGGATGAACTCCATTTCACAGCGGTTGGCTTCTCACACTGTAGTACTTGATATGAAAAATGCTCTCTATAAAATAAATCGCAGTGGGTGGTTTAATAAGGAAAACACCGCTAGAGCATGCAATTTAACTGTTCTTAGTAAATACAATGCCTTGTGCAATGCATTCATTTGTTTCATTAAAGCCAATTATACATTTGTTTGGGCTAATTTTTACTATACAAAAGAAATTTGAAATGCTTAATAGTCAATTACTGTGAGCATGCAGATAAAAATAATGAGTGTTATCAAACAAAGAGTTTATGTATGAGGCCAGGAAGACATGAATATAGTTTATATAAATTTGTCAGAAATTAATAACTTCTAATTTTAAGCCTCTTTGGAGCATTTAGGGAGAAGAAAACATTTAAATCAATTAAATTTCTACTTGCTACTTAGGTGGATGACATGATTCTATCTAAATGAAATCCTGGTAAAGGCTATATCCCTGTCTTCTCAAGGGATTTCTTTTTTCTTATGAGAACCTTATCATAAAGAAAAGCAATCTCTTGATGCTCAGATCTTCATATTTAGTCTTTTTGGAACATTTGATATTTTTCTGAGTCATTAGAGAAGAACCATGAATTTGCTTTCAAGTGATAAAGGGGAATGATGTATTTCAAACAATTGGGACCTGACGATGGTGAATATGCTGATAATAAAATCTTCCTCATGAAGTAATAAGGAAATGTTTTAATACACCTATCATTTTTGTAGTCCTTATAGCATTTCAGACATGGACAGGCATGATAAGTCTAGCTCTCACAGCATGGACTTGGAAGTCTCCAAGTCGCATGAAGAAACCAAGAGGTTGCTGCTGTGACATGTCTGTCACGTAGGCTGTTACAGGAACCCAGAGCACAGCAGGATGAGAAGGGTGGCGGAAGGCGAGGGAGATCACATGCAAAGGTACACGTTTTGATTCCACTTTAAAAATAAGCCTGAGTAATCTATGGCATGCAGGAGTGACTAGAATTAATAATAATGGTGCATTGTACATGTAAGAAACATACAGTGGTGTCTTTCGTCTATGTGCTAAACTAACAAAGGGACTGAAGGATTTCTAGAAGAAGCGATGGTTAAACCAAGCCTTTTATTTAAGTAGGACACAAGAAAAGGAGATAGAAGAATGAGCTTGTTTGCAGGTCTTGGGGCCCTGGAAAAATGTAGACAAGTTCTGACTGGCTGGAGCTCAGAGTGCTATAAAAAATGCAAGAGAAGAGCCGGAGGACCGGCAGAGAACAGACTTGTGTTTATTTTAAGCCACATGTAGGAGCTTACCCTTGGTCTTGATGCTGAGAAGCCACTGAAGACTCTAAGGAGGTACAGATGTGACCTGAGCTTATTAGCCTCTTCTTGCTTCAGGATGGAGGGTACCTGAGGAGGAAACGATGCTGGCTGCAGGGAGACCTGTGAAGGTGTTGCTAAGGTACCCGACCAAACACCCGTGGTGCCTTTTCGTAGGCAATAGCAGGATAGACGCAAGAAGGCAGTATCAAGGAAATTTTGAGTGACAGTGACCAATGTGGAGGCTGGTGGGTGGTCTGAGTAGACTGGCTGATTTATGACCTTGCAGATGACAAAAGAGGGCAAACCTGCAGCCGACTTTTGCTTCCTGCTGTTCCTCTCTCCCTGAGTCCCACAGAGAAGTCAGAGTATTTATGCCAGGAAAGTGAACAGCTCAAATGAAAGGACCATAAATCCTTTTGTAACTCAGGTACATGGTGGTTCCCCCACCCCTCATAGAATGAAAGGAACACCTAACAGAAATGGCAGAGGGTAGATCACTAAAAATAATTTTTTGTTTCTAGATCACTATTTGAATTTTGGCTCAAAAAGAGTTTAAAGAATTGAGTGAAACCACCATAATAAAACTTCTATTTCTACCTCTTATTTATGTAAAAACTGTTCTAGGCACTGATGTAAAAATGAAAAATAGGAATAAGCTTGATATAAAATAGTTCAATTCTTGAATTGTTTTATTATTCATGAGTCTATGACATAATTGAGAAAATCAAAACCGTTTTAATTAATAGTTCCATCTAAATTCACTTTTAAATACTTAATATATTTGACAAAATGTAGAGTATGGTAAATTGTGTTCATCAATTATATTTGAAGGTAATTTCATAGGAACCTAATACAGAAGAAAAATGTTGTCACTTCAAAACCTCATTGTCTCAGGAGATTAAAAAAATTAAATTTACTAACATTCTTTCCAAAGACCTATGATAATGTGATCAATAAAACACATTCAAGCACAAAATATTTTGAGTTTCAGTTTTGCTGGGGAAGTATAACAGAATCATGAGCTCAAAGAGGAGAGGAGCAATGTCAAATTTATTGGTGTTATAGGGGAGATCATCCATGTGAACTTTTAATTCCATGAGAACAGGAATGAAACCACTGGCTATTTCACATGCTTTAAACACTGGACACATTTAAAAGAACAAGGAAACAGTTATATTTTAAATGTCATAAATGTCCCCAAAATGGAGGAACTCATATTTTTGCTAAGGATATTTCATGTGAAGTTAGAGAATATGTTTTCAATGTCAACTTCAAAATGTGAGAGATTTTTTTTTTTAACCCAACATTCCATATGAGCATGGGAGTTTGGGGAAGGACGGCAGAGTGAGATAGGGAATGATGTCGATTAGATACAACGTCTATCATGTAGACAAGTCTCTCTACCTTAACGCCCAGAATAAGAAAAGAAATCAGGAAAGCTTGCTTCCTGTCAGTTCACAGGTTGTATTTATGGGGTTGGGGATTATGCAGTATGAGGGAGCGGATGTCCGAAGAGAGTGGGAACAGAAGAGTATCACGTGACAGCTCAACACTCAAGTTCAGTGAGAGACCCTGTCTTAAAAAATAATAAAGAGTAGAACAATGAAGAAAGATATCTGATAGAAACTTCTGGTACGTATGTTCATGGACACACACACACAAGTGTCATAAAACTGAAACTCTACTACTCTCTTGGTGAGGATAAAAAGTAATGTTGTACATATATATGGGCGACAGTATCACAATTCTTCAGAAAGTTCACAATGGACTGCAATTCAGTTTTTGGTATGCACATAAAAATAATTGAAATGACTTGAGCATGGGATCCTGCTCTGGACTGTGGTTAATAAACCCCGTTTTTAGAAGTGAGGTACACAGTAGATGGTAGCTAATCTACTGGACAGTAGAGATCTCTACCGCAACTGTCAGTGCTGAACTTTTAGTTAGGAAATGTTCCTTGAGTGTTTCTCTTGGTTTCCATGGTAATTCTGTAAGCCCCTTAAAGACAGGGATTGCATTTTAAACATCTTTAGTGGTCCCGAAGTGCTCAGCATAATTCTCAACCGTAGTAGGATGGCTTGATAAACCACATTCACTGAATTATTTTAGCTCATAAAACTTTTTGTTAAGCCACCTTAATGATATCACTCATTGGCTGGGCCTATGGGGATAGAGTTGCTCTTTTTGCAACAACAAAGCCGTCAGAGTTTAAATAATTGACAAGGCTGCTAATTGCTCCTGATCGTATAATTAGATAATCATTTAAATTTGTGAGCATCTCGGGGGTGGAGCTGAGGTGGCTTTTGCTAAATCCAGCCTCAGCTTTTATTTTAAGCGTGAAGGAACACCTTTACATGCAAATTAATAGTTCTTCAGAAGGTATTAGGTGCTTTTGAAGAAATTTAGAAGTAAATTTTCTCCGGGGTGCTTCTCAGGTTGATTAAAATGATCATGTTTACATTTGACTTATTTAAGAATATAGATCACAATTAAGTTGTCTTAGATTTACCAATTAGTCCAGCAGAAATTTTTAAGGGGGCTACAGGGGCTTTGTCTAGATCCTTGAAGAGGTCTTATCTCTTTCTGCTAATACTGAGAGATGTGGTCTTCAGGATAAACAAACCAAAAAGGGGCCCCTTGAGGATCTTAATTTGTTCAAATTAAGATGAATGTAGGAAGATAATAAAGCTGTTTTCTAAAGCTGGTCCAGACTTCAGCACAAGTAGTTTAACCAGTCCTGTGGGGAAATTACATCACCTTTAGATGCAGGTTTGGTGAAAAAGCAGTAATTATTGAGCATCCTAAGGATTCTTGCCTTTCTTATTTTAGCCTCTACTTTTGTGAACTTAGTGACATGGATCCAACATGCAGGTGTTTGCCCTTTAAATTTAAAAAGTTATTTTTTCATTCTAATTTTTTTTATTTATTTTACATCCCAACCACAGTTTCCTGTCCCTCCCTTATTCCTGCCCCTTCCCTACCTCCTCCCACTCCACAACCCAACATAAGAACTCAAAACGGTTAGGTCTCCTCTGAAAGGGTAAGAACCCCATGGCGAGTCAACAAGCCTGGTATGTCAAGTTGAGACAGGACCAAGGCCTGCCCTCTTGAATCAAGACTGAGCAAGGCATTCCACCATAGGGAATGGGCTCCAGAAAGCCAGCTCATACACCAGGGATAGATCCTGGCCCCACTGATAGAGGTCCCTCAAACAGACCAAGGACACTTTGTTGCCCACATGCAGAGAGCCTAATTAGGCCCCATGAAGCTCCCCAGCTGAAGGTCTAGAGTCTTTGAGTTCCCAGGAGGAGTTCGGTCAGCTGTCTCTGTCTGTGGATTTTCCCATCCATGACCTTGACCCTTCTGCTCAGATAAGCCTTTTTCCCCTCTCTTTTAAAGCAAAAAATGCCGGTTGGCGGTGGCACACAACTTTAATCCCAGCACTTGGGAGGCAGAGGCAAGCAGATCTCTGTGAGTTCAAGGCCAGCATGGTTTATAAGAGCTAGTTCCAGGACAGGTTCCAAAGCTACAGAAAAACCCCATCTGGAAAAACCAAAACAAAAAACCAGCCAAACAAACAAAAACAAAGAATAACCAGACTATAATCTACAACCCACAGCTCCAGAGAAGCCAGGTAGTGAGGAGAATCCCGAGAGGAATGCATGCATTGCCTTGGGAAGGGAAAAGAGATGAGATCCCCTGGGTAAAGTGTCCAGGGAAGGGAGAGGGGGGAAGATGGGGTTTGAGTATATGAGAGAACAGGATGGAAAAGTTGGGGGAGGGCTGGAATGGGAGAGCAATGAAAGAGATATTTTGATAGAGGTAGCCATTTTGGGGTTAGGGAGAAAGCTGGTGCTGGGGAAATTCCTAGAAATTCTTATAAACTTCTTTTATTTTATGCATATTGACATTTTTCCTGGAGTCCATGGAGACCAGAAGAGGGTGTCAGGTCCCCCCCGGAATTGCAGTTATAGATGCTATGAGCCTCTGTATGAGTTCTGGACACCAAACTTGGGTTGCTTGGAAGTGCAGCCAGTGTCCTTAGAGGTTTTTCCATTTCTCCAGCCCCAAGGATGCTGGTCCTTGAAGTACAGTTTTGTGGAATTAGGAAGCCTCACGTCTCTGCTAAGTAGGGAGGCGGTAGAGAAAGTTATCCATCCTTTTGCGTGGATGATAACACCGAAATAAAAATACTAACATCAAACCCAGTTTTATAAATGAGAACCTTGTAATTGCAGGCTAGAGTTCTTTTTCCCAAAAGGAGACCACGTTCTTTCTCTTTCTTCATGTGCGCTGAACGCAGGACAGTATTGATGAGGCTGGCTCCCCAGAGCTTTAATAGATGTCATTGTGAGAGATCGAAAATCCTAAACGCCTGCACAGTACAAACCATGGTGGGTTCGCATACACTCCATCTGTTTTGGCATTAATCAGTGAAAATAAAACATCAGTGAAACTGTTTCATTCAGTTCTAGGTGTTTGCAGATGGCAAGAGCATGATACACGCTAGCTTTAAACTTTTACCAGAAGAAAGAGAATTGAAAGCTGATGCCTCTGGTGCTAATTATCAAGGTGTATTCTTCCAGGGATGGAAATCTATGGGTGGCCTGCAACAGAAGTCTTCCAAATATGATACATTCCATACTCAGATAATGAAGTGCTTTTGGTTTTCCTCACGGGAAATTTAAATACATCGGGTTTTCTCTCTAAGGTAGGCGTAACCATGTTTGAAAGCAAAATTGCTGTTGCCTCTAATGCCTATTAGCTTTCACTGTTATTCATATTTCTGCACCTAGAAGTCACAGCACGTACTAAATATTAATCTTGGTCACTCTCCATAGCATTAACTTGTTTCATAACTCTCTCGGAGGAATGAGATCGACAACTGCAGTGCTCTTTCTGTGTTACTGCTACATCCTCCCAGGTGATGGGAATCAGGCTGCCAGTGCCGATGTAGAACTGACATATGACCCTCTTAAACAATGGCGCTCATCCTTGGACCCTAGTTAGAGCTGGCTCTGCAGTCATCACACTGAGACTGGATGCTGGTCATGTGCACCAGACTCAGAGACTGGAAGGAGAAGAGCAGAGTGGACTCAGTGTTGAGAGAAGCACGGTAGAGCCTTTAATTGATGCACCTTAATATTTCCATTTCTTTCTTCTGAAAGTTCAAGGCCATCAATTCAGAATTTTCTTAACTTGCTCGTGGATTGAAGAAAGTCCCAAGAAGTCTTCTTCTCTATGGGTTATGTTGGGTGGTCCCTACAGAGGCTGCTAAACCATTTTAGTTGTCTGTGTAAGTTGCAGCCTAAGATTCTTCACCTGCCTTGAGTTTTTGGCTTATATGTGGGCTACTAATGTAAACTCAAATAGTCACTTGTGACAATTAGGCTAGGAGACATTAATTTAGCCCTCAGTAAGTCTATTGTTCATAATGGTTTGGGCATCACACAAAAGTTAAGGATTTCTTGATTGATTCTTTTTATGAATGGAAGCCCTCACATGCCTGCCTATTTACTGGATTGTAAAATTGTGGGAGGGGGCATAGAAAAGCCACACTTGCTAATATTGTACATTATCATTCTCTATAAAAACAAAAAATTGAACAGAGTTGAGAATTTTAAGATGGATAGACAAGGCCTACCTAATTAATAAAAGAAAATTGTGTAAATATATATTTCCTATTCAATTTAATAGCATACATGTAACATTCATTGATATGACTTGTGATTTTGATTTGTGATAGCTAGCTTCTCTCCCTTAGTGAAGACTGCATTTGTAAATATTGTTCAGGCCAATAATTTCTTTTGACCATTAAACCACAGAAAGCGCCTATGAAGACCACAGCAAATGTGACCAAGCAACTTCATGACACCAGATCATCTCATTCAGGATTCTTTGCTTATTACTTCTATCCCTGGCAGAGAATTATATTCTTTTGAAATGGAAGGAAATGAGTTGGCTATCAGGAGGAGCTTTTGAGGCTTGGACTGGGATATATTATTAGGACATTTACAGAACGTATTTGAAGCAACGGTGAGGCAGCCCCGTTTTTACCTTGGCCCACATGCAGTCCTGTGAAATCAGACATGATTGAAGTGATTTTCCCCACCTAGTTTTCAGATTACATCATTTTGAGGCATATACTTCAAATATGGTGTACTAATACAGACTTGATTGAAATATTTACCAGAAAATCTGTCCCTGTAGCTTTTCTGAATTCCAGAAAATCACTGTGTTTGTTTGCTTTGTGGTGCATGTGGAAGAAACATGAATCCACCCTTTCAAACAAATGTAAGGCTTTTTTTTTAAGTGATCGGAAAACGTAAGATGAAATTGTCTTCAGGTCCTCAGTGAAGGGACCACACAAAATTTCAGCTTTCTCTTCATGATGGAGACATTTCCACTGGTAGAGGATTTAGAATTTTATGGCCCAGATAGTGCAAAAAGATGTGACAGCTTCAAAAACTTATTTCTGTCTGACTCTTTCTGGAAAATGGCAATAGATTTTTCTTAGTGACTGAAAACAAACCCAGAGGAGTCAAGGGATAAAGTATTCAGTTTTTGTGGGGATGAATCCAAACTCAGATGATTATTAGAGAATATTAGAAGAGTATTCCATGACTCAATGTCTGAATGAGTGATATTTTGAATAACCAATTAGATATTTTTACTTTTCCCCAGATTATATAAAGTCCTTCCACAAGGATGCCTTCCTTCTGTACTGCATCTAGAACCCATCCCTGATCTTTGTCCTTCCCTACTGGCGGTATGTCTTCTTAGTAGGATCCTTGATAGAAGAAGCACCTGTCATGGTGCTGCCTCTTGCTTGCTCCTTCCCTCTTTGGCTTCATCTTTTCTACTTTCCTTGTGTGTGTGCGTGTGTGTGTGTGTGTGTGTGTGTGTGTGTGTGTGCATGTGTGTGTGTTTATATGTAGCTGTATGTTTGAATGACTCTAACATGACAGAATAAATGAGATCATACAGAGCTCGCTCCTTTGTGTAGGTCTAGAAACACAATGTGTTTCATATGCTCTAGTTTCATAACAAAATCTCAGTTAGTTTGAAGGACCCCCTTAATTTTGCATGATGCCACTGCTACATTAATAGAATTAGTTGTATTTCAAAGAAATCTTTCTACTGGCCTCTCACTTGTCAGCTCTGTAATAGTTATCTCTTAGTCATAGAAGCCAACATTTGGATTTATTCAGAATATAGTGAAACTATAATATAATTAATATTATCACAGAATTCCATATAGTTTATTTTTTTTGAAAATATACTGGTGCATCCTGTATAAAAATTGTCATTATTCAAGTACTTACCTTATAGCTTTGAAGACACTTCAATCACTGGTGTAGCGGCTTAAATGAAGTCAGACAGAAATTGTAATAATATATACAGCTTTAATTGGGAAATAGACTTACAGAACCAGAAGTTCCGGTGGGGAACAGGAAAGCAGAAGGGAAGGCGGGGAGCACGCCCGCAATCTTTATAAGTAAAAAATATCCTCGGGGGACCCCGCCCTACAAACAAGGTGATTTGCTGGGTCCCCCTACACACTGGCAGAATTAGAGTTTTGCTGTCCTCAGTGTGCTATATTTGCAGCTATCCTGGTAGCAAGAGAGGCACTTGTCTAGTTATCTAGTTGTCTAGTTATCTAGTTGCTTATAGAAACAATGGTCCCTAAGATATTGACATTTCTCCCTAAGTCTCATGTTGGAGTAAAGAAAAGGCTGAAGCCAGAGGAGCAACTTGTCTCTGGGGAAGAGATTTCACACAGTTCTGACAACTTGTCAGCCTACCTTGCAGGAGAGACTTGAGCAAACACAATGTTGATTGGTTGACTAAGAATACTTAGTTATTTCCTCTATTTAACCTAAACCTCCTGGCAAGACTCTTTGGGACCAGCAGCCTCCTGGATCTCTTCATTTGTAACTTAATGTGGCCACACTGATTTGATCCCCCTGTGGTTTCACTGTTGTCTCTTTAACTGGCTTACTGAGGATAGATAGCCTCTTACAGCTCGTCAGCCCACTGGGGTCCAGGTGCCAGCCCTCACAACTTCAGCTACTGATTTTTCTACCTTCATGTATTCCATTTGACTGATATATCAACAATCCAATATTTAATAAATAAAATTTTTTGTAAGTATTGTGTGTGTGCATCAATGTATTTTGTATAAAGGTAATAATTAAACTTATACCATTCAGAAAATAATTGTACCTTTGCTGTGTATCAGCCAGTTTTTTGTCCCTGTGGTAAAATACTGATAATAAACAAAGGAATAAAGGGGTATTTTGGCTCATGCTTTCAGAGGTCATAGTATTCTTTTTTGAGTACAGTGTTTCTAATAGTATATCTAACAATTTCTCTGAAATCATGATCTCTTCAGTGATTGGGCCACACTAGTTCATCTTTGTACATCTGGTATTTAGAGTGGGCCTTTGTATAAAGGAGATACTTCTGGCTGAAAATAAAATGAATGCTTTCTATTTATTGCTTTATTTTTAAGATAAACACATGTTTCAAACATTGTGTGAATGCAGAAAGTGATAGAACCAATCCTGCCTTTGAATCCCAGTTCTTTGAATGCATCCCTTTGTTTTCTGGATGTCTGCAAGTTACGAAAATAATTATTATATCAAAGAGCTTATTAGTTGATTACATCCTTTCTTTTGATGAGTACATAGTGGACAGCCCTCCTTAAGAGTGCCTAGCAACCTATCTTATTGTTCCCAGCCTTTTAACAAGATAATGTTTAGCTAATCTTTCAGTTCATGCTGTAAGAACGCCTTTACACTCAGGCAAAAGAATGATGTCTTGTTAGCTTCTTAAGGCAAGAAGACAAAAGGCTTACTGCAGGGCAAGCTCCAGAGGGAACTTCAGGGCTGTGGTGCTCAGAGGAACTGAACACTGGAGACTTGCCTTAAAGGAGACATCAAAAGCGTTAGAAGAAGAAACTTCAGGCTGTTCCCGACAAGAAGATGTACATTCTGGAAACTAAGAGACAGCAGGTTGAGGACTCGTGACCGTGTGCCTTTCTCCATTGCAGCAGACAGGAAGGGAGAATTCTCCAGGAATGACGTGCAGCAGCTGTGGGAGAAGTGACTGCCCAGAATGAGGCAAAGCGATTGCTGAGAGCTGGGCTACAAGAGACATTGTCCCCTTTCCTTTTGTCAATGTTCTTAACGGTTGAGACCTTAAAATTTATCCAGTATCAGACTCCCAGCTGGGCCAGGACTGAACTGAGTAGACTCTGTCTCCAGACACAAGGAATTGATCAATCAATTAGGCTCAAGGGACCTCCCCGTCCATCACCCACTACAGACGTGCCATACAAGCAGATGGTTTAAGTGTCATTTTATAATCTTCCGCCTTCCTATAAAGTGGACAGCAATCCCATGTAAATATTCCAGTTTACAGAACCATAGCAAGGTTCTGAGCACAAACAATCTCACGGGCTTAGGAACATTACAGCATCGCTGAGTACAGTATGGAAGTCTTCTTTTTATTCTCTAAGCGATACGATGCTGGTCCTTGTCAGATACACTGAAAGCTCTAATAGGCAGTAAATTCTCACAATGTGAATTTATTTTGAAGATAATTTCCTGCTTTAGCTTTTGTATTTCTTTATGGTCAATTTTCAGGTGATTCAAAAGAAAATTGCTGTCTGATTTTAATGGAACTTGGGAGTTTCCAGATGAAATTTTCCCAGAGAGAGAGGAAACCAGCCCTTTCTTTAACATTTTATTTCTTCATTTATTTTTTTGAGATTTTTTTTTAATTACAACATTTCTCCCTTCTCTTTCTTCCCTTTAAACCCTCCTATTTACTCCTTCCCAGTCTCCTTCAAATTCATGGTCTCTGTTTTCATCAATTGTTAATACATGCATGTATATGTATGTATATTCCTATGCTCCTAAACATAAGCCGTTGAGTCCCTATAATGCTATGTTACTTGTATGTATGTTTTCAAGACTGCTTGGCAGCGGACAACCGATTGGTATACTTGTCTCTGGGGAGGCGGGCACCTCTATTGCTTCTAGCTTTCTTCAGCAGCCTACAGTCCTTTCTGGAGGGTGAAGTCTCATGGTCCTTTCCATGCAGCTTGACATTCTTTTTGGTGTATTCCTTATTTAGTTCATGTTTGGGGGATCATGGTGGGTATACTTTAGGGGTATAGCTTCTGATGTTACTCGGAGACACAGTCTCACAACGAGAATTACCCTGATGAGTCCCAGGACACAGAAATTAAAGGATGAAAAGGAATTTAAAGAAAATACAAGGAAAAAGCTCAGTAAAGTCAACGAGAAAGAGTTTGAGGGGAATAATTTTATTAAAAATTACATTTAATTGAATATGAATGTGTGGATGGATACATGTGTGTCTATATGTTCTGGGGCAATGTTCATAGGCTATGACATGTATGGAGACCAAACAACGATGTGGAAGACTTATTTCTCACTTTCCGCCTTGTGGATCCCAGGGATTAGCTATCTTCAGGCTTGGCACCAAGTGCCTGTACTCACTGTGCCATCCCACTAGCTCTGAATCAGCCTTCTTCTTGCTAAGAAGTCAGAAAAGAAATGTATCCTTATCTAGAGAACCCCAGTGATCTCCACCTTTGCATATACACCAGAATCGTGGAAAACTTTTCTGATTTAGGCTCTTACTCTGTAATTTCACCCACTAACCACTTTCCGTTTTCATCTCATGTCCTTTCTTACATAATTGTTATTTCCTTCATAAATGAACACATTTAATATAAATGAACACGTCCCTCTCCTAGGAGTTTGTGACGTCTGGCTTTGGCCATGTTTAACGATAGCGTGACTCTCCTAAGCTGTGTTAGTACCATTGCTGACATGGTCATTTCAGTGTCCTTTGTCATGTTTCATAAATCAGGAAAGAAACAATGGAGTCAAACACCCCAATAGTGGCTTCACAGACAGCTGTTCCATCAGGGAATATAGACACAGTGCATTTGGGACTCGAGCTTAGATGGACTTCCGCAGCATAACAAACGGAAGCACAGACTGTAATGTGGAAGTGGACAGTCTTTTGGTACATATATTCAAACATTTTGTCATCTCCAAAATGCAGTAGGCATCAGAACTAAAATTCCCCTGTTTGATTTATTAATTTGCTCAATCAATTCAACTGTGACCTCTGAATCTCAGATTCTTTTTTTCTTCTTAAACTAGTGCATTGATTTCTGCCTTGCAGGCTGCCCCAAGGACTCGGCCGTTTGCTCAGTAATTGGGATATCAGATGTCCCTGGAAGGTCCATGTTCCAATGGCTTGTTCCCCATATGGGCCTGATTGGAAGATTTTAGAGTCTTTAAGAGGCAGGGAATAGTTGGTGGAAATTACTTCATTAGAAGTGTGCCTATGAAGAAGATATTGAGACACACAGCCCCTTCTTTCATCCTTCATTTCCCAGGCATCCTTAGGAGCACAACCTCCTTAGCCATTCTTGTCACAGTGTCAACCTTCACTATGAACAAACCTAAAGGCAAAAACTTAAACCAACCATAGACTGAAAGCTCAGTCTATGAGCCCAAGGTACACCTTTCTTTCATTCATGCTAACTCATTTCAGATACCTGTTGCAATAATGAGAAGCTGGCTAACAGATTTGTATCCAATTGGTGAAGTGCTGATTGTGGGTGGAGGTGGCATGCTGCTCCGTTCTCTCCTTCAGGGCTGATGGTGCAGACCTGGAGATCAGGGCACTGTTGCTGCCCCTGTGAGTATTTACATAGGTTCTTCATAGTCCATAAGTGTGTTTGCTTCTTAGTGTCCCCTAACTCATTAGGATTTGGGAAATGAACGGAATTTTAGATGGAAAGTCATAAATCAGGAAAGAAGAGCTGAGAGATTTTTAGGTGGACTGTGCATGCTCCTCTGTGGAGATGGTTTCCTTCTGATTTCCTTCTGTATCAGCCTTCCTGCTGTGCAACACATCTTACCGTCTTAACCAGGAGCTGAGCGTTGGTCTTAATGTTTACATCTGGACTGCAGGTGAAATCTGGAATCACCCAGGCAAGTGAAGAAAATAGATGTTCTGACTGGTGTTTGACACAGTTCATTTGGGATCTGCTTCAATTGAAGGTGGAGAATTTCACAAAAGAACTCTGTTCCTGATGAACTGGTAGGATAAGTGCATTCTAATGCTGGCTGGGTGTGATCCCAAGGATGGCAGCTGTCCGGAGAGTCCGAGTCCTGCTGAATCAGGAGTGTGGCTACTTGATTGTACATAATTAAGCAGTGGTAACAGGACCTTTTGATTAATGAGTTATGGGGTAGAAGGGTAATTCCTCTTTCCAAGTCCTACTGCTCTTGTATTCAAAGTAATTTACTCTCTCTATTGTATAGCTGTAGGGGCATTTTAGTACCTGAAGTATAAAACTCTGCGATTCAAAGTATACAAAGACCATTTGCAGATTTTCAACAGCGTACTCCACAGTAAAGTAGGTTAACGTTTTTATGTGAGAAGCATGTCTGGGGGTTAGAACAGAGACTATTATCAGAGTGATTGGGTTTGGAATCGTATTCTGTATACTTAGTCAGCAATTTTGTGACCATTGATCTTATTGGAATATTGATTATTAGGGTGCCTATACCTAACAACAATGCATTTGTATATTTCAAATTGCTCAAAGATAGGGTTTTGAAACTTTTCACAGCAAAGAAATGAACAGTGCTTAAGGGAACGGACACACTAATCATCTTGGTTTGACTTTTGCACAATGTAACATATGTAAAAAACATTGCATTTAACATCATCAATATGTTCAATTATTACGTGCAAATAAAATGAAAATATGTGAATGAGAATATTTCCTCATTCGTAGTTTTCTGGGTGGGCTTGACTGTCTGCTTGCTAAATCCTGTAAGAGCACACTTGGAAACATAGAAGGAACTATAAATATTTGTGAGTTAAAATGCAAATGAAATTTCTATGTGTGATCAGGTACTAGAAACACAAAGTGCAGGAATAAAGGAAAGGGCTAAAGAAAAGGAAAGGCTGTGGATAGCAACAGGGTATTAGTAGCAGAACAGTAGGAAACCCATTCACAGGAGACTATGAGATGGAAATCTCTGTCACAAGCCTGGGACTTTTTGAGGATAATGTATTGGAGAGAAAGATGTAAGATTCCCTTTGTTTCATTATTTGGAACCATTGAATTTTGCAGGGTTTCTGCTGTGAACATTTTCATCGGTGTTAATTTTGTCACCATAATCATCAATATTTTAATCATTGCCATGAAATATGAATTCCATTAGATTTCTTTTTGCAATTCACTTTTTATTTGTTAAACACAGTGGGTTCAGTTTCTAGACCTCTATGTTTTGAAATGATAGTTGTTTCTTCTTATTGAAGTCTGATGAGACCATAGGGGATTTCGTGTGTCTATTGTTGAGTTCTCTGAATGAAGCAGGAAAATAGAAACATTTGTGGACCTGACAGTACAGCATCCAGTAATGACTGCTTCTGAATCCCGGAGAGAATGGCCTCAGAATCACTGTCACCGAGTGATCTGAGCAAGGTCACTGCATTACCTGCTTTCCAGGTCTCCTGATGGATGTCCAGAGAAGAAAGGAAAAACATCAAGAAGCTTAAACCTAGGAAAACAGAGGATGTAGAAGAAAGGGCTGTAGGTTGGAATTAGGAAGGATTATATTTCAATTTTACTGTGGCACACATTTCATGACCCTCGGTAATTAGTGAGGCGATGCCAGTCTATCTCACCTCACACTGCTGGAGTACGCGTAGAGAAAGATCACTCAGTCCGCCCAGGGCACAGTTGCCTCCCACGTCCCGGGCACTCACCAGATTATTTACATTACTCTTTCCTTTTATGTGTAAGTGCTGTTGTGTATGTTGTAGGTACGTATGTATGTTGAGGGGGTTATATGTGCATGACTTTGCTTGTGCATGTGGAGATCAGAGGTCAACATTGGGGGCCATTTCTTAGGATACATCTGTGTTATTTTTGAGACAAGGTCTTTTCCTGGGGCTTGTGGGCTTGTTAATTAGAATAGGCTGGTTGACCAGCAAGCCCCAGGGATCAACTTGTGTCTGCTTTCCCAGCACTGGAATTACAAATGCACATCACCATGCCGGGCTTTTTACATAGGTGCTGGTGATAGGACGTGTGTGCTCATGCTTAAAAGACAAGTATTTTAGTGACTGAACTGTCTCTCTAGCTTCTAGATTGTTTCTTCATCAGAAAAATCATGATTTCATTTGTATTCTCTAACATTGTTGGTTCCTGGCTGCCCGGTTAGCTTTGACCCAAAATAATCACACAGAAACTGAATTAATTAAATCACTGTTTGGCCCATTAGCTCTAGCTTCTTATTGGCTAATCTCTTACATATTAATTTAACCCATTTCTATTAATCTGTGCATTGCCACGTGACAGTGGCTTACCGGCTAACATTCCCAGTGTCTGTCTCTAGCAGCTCCATTGCTTCTCTTTTGACTCTGCCCTCCTTTCTCCCAGCATTCTGTTTAGTTTCCCCTGCCTAGCTGTGTTCCCTGATAGCTCTGCTATAGACCCAAAGCAGTTTCTTTATTCATTAATGGTAATCACAGCATACAGAGGGAAATCCCAAATCAAAGGCTAATAAATCCATTCATTTATCATCAGCAGTTACCTATGATCTGTCAATTGCTATGTCAAGAACTCAAGAACTAGAAATGAAAACGGAAACTGTCTTTTCTATAGATGTTTATAAACTAGGAAGAGAGGATACCTCTAATGACAGGTAGAATGAATGGGAATTGAAATGTCCAGTTAGCTGTAGCTGGGCACATATTAATTGTTTGGACATCTGCGGATAGAAACTTTTTACTTTGTATATCTTCCCATACTTTTTTTATGCTGTAGTAGAAGTGTCTGACTGTGATTCCTAGCCAGCTCTGCACTTGGATGACTTTGTTTTGTCCACAGAAGGCTGTTGATAAATTTTTAGACTGTTTTGAAGACATGAAGTAAGACACACAGGATTTCAAAAGAAACCATCTTGCAAGAATCCTGTTTTCCAAGATGTATGAAACAAAAATATAATATGGGGTGGATATCTTCAGTGTTGTGATTTTTTTTGTTTATTTTATTTATTTTTTAGTTGTTGCAAAAAAAAATTTCTGCCTCCTCCCCGTTTCCCATTTCCCTCCCCCTCCTCGCACACATCGCCCCCTCACCCTCCTCCCCTACCCTTCTCCCCCTCCCCCCATTTCATTCCCCCTCCCTCTCGAGAATGAAGAGCAGTCCAGATTCCCTGCCCTGCGGGAAGTCCAAGGTCCTCCCACATCTATCCAGGACCAGGAAGGTGAGCATCCAAACAGGCTAGGCTCCCACAAAGCCAGTTCATGTATTAGGATCGAAACCTAGTGCCATTGTCCTTGGCTTCTCATCAGCCCTCATTGTCTGCCACATTCAGAAAGTCCAATTTCATCCCATGCTTATTCAGTCCCAGTCCCGCTGGCCTTGGTGAGCTCCCAATAGATCAGTTCCACTGTCACAGTGGGTGGGTGCACCCCTCGTGGTCCTGACTTCCTTGCTCATGTTCTCCCTCCTTCTGCTCCTCATTTGGATCTTAAGAGCTCAGTCCGGTACTCCAATTTGGTCTCTGTCTCGATCCATCGCCAAATGAAGGTTCTAAGGTGATATGCAAGATATTCATCAGTATGGCTATAGGATAGGGTCATTTCAGGTTCCCTCTCCTCAGTTGCTCAAGGTACTAGCTGGGGACATCTCCCTGGACACCTGTCTGGAGGCATTACCATCCCTGACTTCAAACTCTATTACAGAGCTTCAGTATTGAAAACAGCTTGGTATTGGCATAAAAACAGAGAAGTCTATCAATGGAATAGAGTAGAAGACCCAGATTTTATCCCACAAACCTATGAACACCTGATTTTTGATAAAGGAGCTAAAAGTATTCAATGGAAGAAAGATAGCATCTTCAACAAATGGTGCTGGCAGAACTGGTTGTCAACCTGTACAGTGTTGTGATTTTTGAAGTGATGATGAGTATAATTAGAATTGAGAGATAGCCATTATACATTAATACAACATACAAAGGAATGTGTGTATCTTCATGTCACAAGATTGGCTAACACTATGATAATGTGTGGTTTACGTTCGTGTTTCAAAGAAATGGTAAACTTCCAATGGAGACAGATGTAATCTTTTTTCTCATTCAAATTAATGAGTTCTCTGAGTCCTAATGCTCATCCCTTTGAGAGTTCAAGGACCCCAAGCTGAGAATGAATCATGTAGATTTTCTCATTCTGTTCCCTGGAGTTGACTCCACTTTCACAGAGGAAAGAGAAATGGCTATAAATACCCACATTAATATAATGAATGAAAAACTAAATGAATCTTGAAATATTTATTGCAATTAGAATACTAGCCTTTGGTAGAAAGTATTGATGTCCGAACATGCCTTTCTAGTTCCAACTCTCTTTAAAAAAAAGTTAGTATAGTTTGGATGGAAAATTACCTTAAAAATGCAAAATAACATTTTAAAAAATGTGGATTTTTTTATGTCTGTGTTGTATAGTTTTTAACATTTTGTAAGTCATAAGAGAGGCAGTACAGATTTAAAGTGTGTATAAATGGCCAATATTTGAGTTTTTAATGTGTGTTTCCTTACAAAAGGCAGGTCTGAAAGGGAATGGAACAGCACAGATCAGGGCCCAAACATGAATTTTTCATACCAATTTATAATGTTTCCTGATAAATGAATTTGTAGGAGAAACAGATTTTTAGAATAAGAATCTCCAAGTATGAAGAGCCAGAAAATTCATTGTGATGGTAGCCATTCTCTTGGTCAGGACAGATCCTGCTATACTGTGCTGTGAGATCACCTCCTACTCTGTCTCATTGGCTGTGAAGCCAGGTGTAATGGTAGAATATGTCTCATTCACCCCACCCTAGTTGTATGAGAATATCGGAAAGTGCCCATGGTTTAATCTTGGTAGTTATTTGGGTATACTAGAGTGACCATTTCTGAGATAAACCCATGTCTAAAATTATTAAATTTGCTGTATTCTTAGGTAATTGTCCTTTTTTTTATCAGAAGGATGTCAAAAATGCATCTTGCAGTCAGGTGGTGGTGGTGCCCACCTTTAATCCCAGCCCTCAGGGAGGCAGAGGCAGGCAGATCTCTGTGCGTTCAAGGCCAGCCTGGCCTACAAAGTGAGTTCCAGGATAACCTCTAAAGCTATAGAAAAACCCCGTCTCAAAAAAAAAAAATACATCTACCACATTTTTCAGGTGTCGCTCTGAATCCTTGATCTAACTCAATGTGCAAAGGGTGTAGCACCAATGCCAGGAGTGGCCTGTCCCCACTCCTCGCAGAGTAGAGGCCAGCAGAGGAAATGAGCTTTCTGCCCTCACAGGGTAGCGTTGTCAGAGGACGCTCCAGGTGATATGGAGTGGATGGAGTGCCTGCTTTTTCTGCACCGCAGAAAGAAGACCTTAGAATTGTTGGAAAGTGTTTTGGCTGACCCTGCTTGCCCACACTGGGGAAGTGATTCACACAGCCCAGTTGGAAAATTACTTCTATTTCTGTTGCCAAATACTGAACAACTTGGTCTTCTTAAAGATGCCCTGCTTATGACGTGGAGCCTGCCCCTTATGAAGGGTTGCAAATAGAACACAATTGGATCCATTCTGAGCTCAAACCTCGGTAGCTCTTAATTCAAGTCATTTCTTACCTCATCTCCCAGATTTATTTTGTAGTTCAGGAGAATGAACTCTGGGTAAGTGAGAGATTTTCTAGTTCTCCAAAGCAGCCCACTGTCACCCCGGGTTGTGTCTCAAAGCCAAAGGGGTAAGACTTTGCATAGATTTTTAAAAATTATTTGCAAGTATTGAAAGTTGACATTTCAAAATGCTGAAGTTTGAAAACAACAGTAAAAAAGTTCTAATTAAGCAATAATAAGTGGAAATTGACATTTCCTACTCTTAACTGAGAAGTTCGCCAGCTAATAACCTCCTCGCATGAAATTCTCACTCTAAAGCCATTATATAAATATGGAATGACATTGTGATACTGTGTAGAAAATTGAGGTCTTAGCATCCAACCTGCTCACACCCCTATCAGTCGTCCCCTTGCAAAGTGCTATTTACTCTTCTTGGATGTTCTCAATAGAAACTGCGTTCTTTAAGCAACCTCAGTTCAATTAATATGTTGTTGACTCTGATTCACTTAACATCCCCTGAAACACACCAGCTATTTTTGCACTGCAAAAACCCAAAAGTTCCTATTAGGAATTTTAAGAACAGCAGACACAATCTGACTTAAACAAAAATCAAGCTTTTTTTGGACAGAGCGGTATGGGATTAAGGTGAATTTCCATATCTGCTAGACCTGAGGGATGACTCGGGACAGAAACATGGCGTCATTGCGTCCCCTTTCACTCAGGTAGACACAGTTCATGCCCGTGACCGAATATACCCTCATATGGATGATAAATGAAGGGTCATTCCACTCAGTACCACCCAGCACATAACAAGCCTTTGCTCAGGGTAGAAGGAGTATGTAAAGAAGGATCAAGAAATACATCTGGGTTGGAATGCCTTATTGCAGAGGGACAGCAGACATTTTGATAAGCTTCTTGGTCATTTTCTCCTTATCTGTAAAGTAGGGTGACCAGCCCTACTATCAGGAGTAGGCCCTGTGAAATAACCTATACTCTGTCCTCAAGGGCTCTGGCCATGGCGGCTTATCCAGCGAGGATGCAGGTGTGTTCTGTTGGTGTGACTCTGCAGCTGATGGCTGGGGCTCAGAATACTCCGTCAGTTGATTCATCTGATGGTCTGCAGGAAACTTTGTCCTTCCAAGTCTTGGAAACTTCTGTGTTCTCTAATTTGGTGAGCACAAGTCTCTCTGCCTCACATCCCAAGACTATGGTCCAGACTCTGAGAAACCACTCGCCAGGAGAACGGGAGTGGAGGTAGCAGGCTTCTCTGGCCACCTAGGGTAGCATGCAGGTAGGGCAATAAATAGTGGCTTTCTCTCTGCAATTGTCGTTTACTGATCTGTACAATAGTTAAGTAACAATGGGAAATTGAAAATTAAAATTTCCTTTAGATATTTTATAATTGCATCATTTCCCCTCCCCCTTTTCTTCTTCAAGCCCACCTTTGTGCCCCACAGTCACCTTTTTTCATATACCTGGCCTCCTTTTACTTTAATTGTTGATAAATAACTAAGTATATAATACAACCTGCTTGGTTTATTTTTAGGGCTGTCTGCTTGGTATGGTGTAACCGACTGGCATGCTCAGCCCTGGAAAAGACCATTCTCCATCCTTGGAATTCCTGAGTTGCCTGACCTCATGACCTTAGAGCTTCCCTTGTTCACTTCATGTCTAGATAGACGTGTTGGTGAGACTTTATGGGGGTACCTTCTCTCACATTTCTGGGAGACATAATCTTGCAACAAACTTCCTAATTCTTACAGTCTTTCCTTCTCTTCTGCAGTGATTCCCAAGCCTTAGGCATAGGGGTGATATTATCGATATATGAATTAAGACAGGGCTCCAGAACTCAGCTTTTATAAAAATGCTGGAGGTTTTCTGTAACAGTTGCCGATAAATTTTTCTT
Source organism: Microtus ochrogaster (assembly GCF_000317375.1). NCBI lineage: Eukaryota > Metazoa > Chordata > Mammalia > Rodentia > Cricetidae > Microtus > Microtus ochrogaster. Next base: position 31,320,898 of record NC_022019.1, read on the forward strand.
TTTAAATGATGTCTTCAATATTCATTTATATTCCATTCACATGTTGTTCATCTTTTTCATCTAAAGGGTGACCGTTTACCATGGCACCCTAACTGATCAGACATCAGACCCAGAGACTCAAATGTCAAGTTTGTATTCATTCCTAATTTGACTATGGGCATACCCTTTGGTAGTTCTTTTTTGAAATGTTGTAAATGAAATTTATTTTATTTAATATTTTATTAGAATATATCATAGATAATAATGCATTTCATTATGACATTTCATGCATGTATTTTGAGCATAATCGTTCTCATGGTACTCTTGCCACTTTTATGCTCCCATGAATCCCTTTGCTCTTTCTATCTGGCTCCTATGAGTTTCTGGGATCCTGCTGCCTTCAGTGACTGTTAGCATTAGCCAAGATGAATGTACTCTAACATACTTGACTTTAGATTTTCATTAGAAATTCATTCTCTCAACAAACACTTATTGAGTGCCCATTCAATAAATGCTTTATATGCCAGACACACTTCTGTTACTGATAAATCAAAACTGGACAGAATAAATATAGAACCCTCCTCAAGGAGAGACATCAGTCTGGTAGTGCAGAAATATATATTCTTACTATTTCTGAGAGATTGGTATCTCTCGCCGCATATATATCTATATAAAACCGGAAGTGATATTTTAGATGTCTTCACTTAATACTGTAAACAGATTCTAAATCTTTAAGTATGATTTTAAGTTTTATACTCATGAGTATTTTGGTTATTCATACTTCTGGATTATAGTGAAATGTTTGCATATGTGCACGTGATATACAGATCCAATTTGGATAATTAGTACTTCCCCTCCTTTTTCTTACTTTGTATCTGGAGCCTTTGAGCTTCTCTTCTTGTTCCTGAAAAAATGTATAGCTGGTTACTCCAAGATAGCTAGAATAAAACTAGAACAGCAAAACTTATTGCCTTTAATTGTGTTTTGATACCTATTATCTATTATTTTCCTCCCCCTGCATTCTGCCACTTTATTCCTATCCTCAAGAAATCACTGCTCCATTCAGATGGCTTTTGAAGAGGCTTGACATGGAAGAGAAGATGTGCAATATTCACTTCCCTTGACATGGAAGAGAAGATGTGCAATATTCACTTCCCTTGACATGGAAGAGAAGATG